>NW_015786500.1:0-2057 GCF_001515625.1 Sinocyclocheilus rhinocerous | reverse complement strand
TGACGTGGAGGAGACAAATTGTTGAATAAAGTCGTTATTTTTGTTGTCATTTTGGGTGAACTATCCCTTTAAAATAACCATACAAATCCAGTTACAGGGACGCATATGCATCCTCCACTATATTTCTTCTTTTTCTATCATAAAACCAAATAAAAGTCAAAACCTGGCTTTATATCTTAATTTAGACTTAAAATCCTAAATTTAACTAGTTGATTTAGGACTAGTCATTTGTTTGTTTAAAATATAATGTGAATAATGATATTTTCAGGTGATGTTTAAAAGAGCACAAATGCAGCCTTGAGGTCTGCTTGCATGATTCAGCTGTATTGTGTATATTCAACGGTGAAGACTTGTCTCCGGGAGCACGCTGCATGTAAACTGATGAAAGTTGCTGAGGTGGGCATCAGTCAGCTCCCAGCTGTTCACAAAGAGTCGCAGTAGAAGACTCACCTGCATATAGAAGATCTATAACATCTGCACATGGGCAGATCTGTCACCAGACCTGGGCTATCTTTCATCTTGCCAATCAGATCAGGGCTATATCGAGCCCAGGTGTCCATTCCATGGCCAGCTGTGTAGTTTTCCTTCCTTTCTTACTCTTCCTCTAACTTTCTTCAGACATGACATTGTGTTATTATTTGCAAAACTTAATGTCAGCCTTTGTAAATGAGCATAAACAGAAAATATGTCAGTATAATGTGTCAATGTGTAGGCATCTGTATGTGAGGTTGTTGGGGTTTATAATCAAGAATAGTGTACCAAAGCCAGTTAGGAGGCTCACCATTTTTGGCAATGATCAGTGACCACCAGTAAAGGAAATTAACATCTTACAAAGAACAAAGGCTGTGGAAAGCAGCCAGACCTCTCTCTGCATGGGTTTCTACGTCAGGATATTTACCCTATCTGTAAAAGCAGGTGTTGTAACTTATCCTCAGTTGAGCAACTATAATTTCTGAGAATCCAAATGTTGGGTTCAGAAAGACACAAACTTATAACCCATACAAAACAACAAGTAGTTAGTTGGAAAGATTCAGTAATTCTAGCACTGGGAAAGGGTGTGTTGCTGGAGTCCAGGATACTAAGCAATTCCTGCTTAATGAGGAAGAAAAACTTGCTTAATTATCCTTGATTACCAATATCTACCTATGATTTGAACTACTGAACAACACTGTAGCTGTGAAAGCATAATAGACAACCAAGTTTTGTTTGGTC
This sequence comes from Sinocyclocheilus rhinocerous, assembly GCF_001515625.1. NCBI lineage: Eukaryota > Metazoa > Chordata > Actinopteri > Cypriniformes > Cyprinidae > Sinocyclocheilus > Sinocyclocheilus rhinocerous. The sequence goes on along the minus strand of NW_015786500.1, from coordinate 845 downwards.
AAAGTTAAGGAGAGCTCTTCTGAAAGTGAACCAGTAGATTCTAGAACCATGTTTGTTCTAGATGTGATATCTTCAACAATTTTAACTTTTTTTGATATCAGCCATTGTTCTCTAATGCTTCAAGACTACCATTACCACCAGCACTACTTACAATGCTTCATGTAACTGACTAATATGTAGGTGAACCAGAAGCAATACAAAAAAACTGTAAAAAGATGGGTTGACTATACATTTACTGTTTGATTATTTTTCCTTCAGTGTTGTTATTGTTAAAAAAAACAACAACACTGAAGTACTAAAATTAGTAAAACTGGAATTACAATAAAGCTAAAAAGAGATATTTGAAAAAATAAAAAAGTAGTAAAAAGAAAAAAGCAAATAAATTTACTAAAATAAAAACTGAAAATATAAAAATAAAAATGAATTCAAAATACTACATTCAATAAATACTACTATCATATGTTAATAACACTAAAATTACACTGGACTTTACTTTTTGTTAGTCATATCTCTGCAGGAGCAAAAAAAAAGTTATATGGTACGCTGTAAAAAAAATTGTAATTTTAATGGTAAAGGACTGTAAAAATGCTATGGTAAAAACAGTCACCCTTTATATACAGTGGAATAACTGTACAAGTTCTAATGGGACATTTTATGTAATTTTACAGTAAAATACTGTTATGTCAGTCAGTCATATTTATTTATAAAGCACATTTAAATACAACAGCTGTTGGCCAAAATGCTGTACAAAGTTTAAGCAGATACCAAAAATACAAAAAGTAAGCAAGCACCACTGCACCTATGACCATATGCAACAGTAAATAAATAAGTTTTAAGAAGAGACT
>NW_015786499.1:0-2064 GCF_001515625.1 Sinocyclocheilus rhinocerous | reverse complement strand
CAGGCAAACAAACACTGACATTGCCTCATACAGTATTCAGCAGTGTTTCAGGGAGTTGCCAGGGTGGGATCGTTCAGGATATGTACGTTACTAATAATAGATTTTATTCCAGATTTTCCCTCACGACACAGGCACGAAAGAGAGCTTCTGCTGCAGTTTCTACATTTATTTCGTGCGCACATATAACTACACTCCTTTTTAAAATATTTTCTTCATGAAAACAGTTCACAGGGTTTTTGAGAAAGGACTTATTAGTGCATTTTAGGCAGTATACACAAAGGAAACATTTTGTTTTCAAATAGTTAGGCTAACATCGTAAATATTACGTTGACGAAACAGTAAATTAACATTAAGCTACATTATGCGAGCAAGCACAAAGAGGAACAAAGCATTAGGTAACGTAACCGTTGTTCTGAATGCTACTGAATTTAAGTAAATACAATATTTTTATACATATAATACACTTCCTTTGCAGTAAAAATGCATAGTTTATCTATGGGCTGGGATTGAAGCAACAGTTGGTCTGTGTGTCAATATTTCTAGGCCACATTTAACCCTTTCAGACACAGTTAAAAGTCACTATCTAATGCTTAAGAAGAGCGTTGAAATTTGAAAGTAGTGATCACATGAAAACAAAGCTACAGCGATCAAAGTGAGTTGACAGTGTTGAAGCGCGCTGTTAGAGATAAAATAATTCTCTCACCTGCACGGGATCGGCCGCCATCTTGCCTCTTAATAACTTTGAATCAAACTCAAGGGAGCAAAAAGGAGGAATGTCAGTAAGAAGTTAAACCTCTCCACTTCTCTCCAAGTTAGCTCGTATTTCTTCCTGATTCTGAAGAAAACACATCGGATCCACGACTTGGGCTATTCCATAGCGCTGCCGGTAAACTTCCCAATTCCCATGACGCTGCCGAAATATCCTTGTTTGATATATAAAAAGCAATTGTATAAAAACGTTAAACGTTTCAGGAAACCAAATGCAATAGTTTTTCGTGGCGGATCCCCGTACAGGGACGTGGAAATGCGAGTGTTTTGAATGCGTGTATTGTTGTACACGCTCCTCTTCTCTGCTCTCCCAGCTGGAGTCAAATCCTACACTTCCAGTCATGTGATCAAAAACTCTATGCAAGCATTTTCCCATGAGTGTCCATGCACACTGCCAAATATAGAGTTTAAATCATTCTTGTATATTTACTAGAGCCGTATCAGATTACATCAGCGCCTAATGTTTGAAAATGACAGAAACACATCAGAGAGTATTTCCTCTGCATTTGTGGAATTACATTTTTTACACAAGATTGATACTAGGTGAGGCTCAGTGTTTTCTAGGCTTCAACCTGTCAAAAATGTAGGAATAGGTGTTTTATAGGCTGTATTGTTTATTTATGACATTTATACAGGGATTTATGTAAAGCACAATGTATTAATGTAAACAGTGCTTAATAATAACAATAATACAGTAGCCTATATTGTATTACATAGGCTATTATAATAGGCCCTATATAATATAATATAATGACATTATTATTAATTATAAATAAGGCTAAATAGTAGCATATTTATATGTGAATTTGTATTATTTATCCCCCTCTTTTAAAAAAAAAATATTTTAAACAGTACTTCTGTTCTGCAGCTTTTTTTAAATCAAGCTTAGACACAAATATAGTATGTATGTAAATCATTTCGGTTTGACAGCTACATGATGAAATAAGAACAAACCATAATACTCTCATTGTAAGGACTGCAATCTTGATGCATTAATCTTGTCATGTTTTCTCAGATTTCATTATGTTTTCTTCTCTCCTTTTTTATTAATGAACACTATTTTATTTGATGAATGATATTTTAGTTTATATAGATTATTAGGATATCTCAATACATTGTTCATAAATCTGTTCGGCCTGCATTTTGTTCCATCTTTGGTTTGAATTTGGTTGATACCATGGGAAGTCATCTCCTGTTTGAAACCTCTGAAACCACCATTGGCTTTCTGACTTCCCAGCTCCCAAGGAGCTATAAGAGCTAGACACTTCCTGTGGTAACAATTGGGCTTCCTGTGTA
>NW_015786498.1:0-2063 GCF_001515625.1 Sinocyclocheilus rhinocerous | reverse complement strand
TTGAAGATCGACATGGGCCAGACATCTGTCTCCAGCTTGTCTCAGGGAGCGAGCGGTAAGTGTCTGGAAGGGCTTGTTCTTCATTCAGTGACCCGCTGTTTACTCACCCACACCGCTATCTCAATTAACGCTCAGGGAGGGATGACGTGACTAGTCCTAGTTCTTGTCCTTGTCTGCGGAAACCCAAGTTCATTTTCAAGTCTGATATAGCTTACTTGCCTGTTGGTTTTCACTTAATCTAGTGCTATATACGTGATGCGACGAACTAAAACACTGCCATTATAATGTTCGAAGCGAGCGCGTGGATTTTGGTTTGTCGCGTGCAGTGCAAACGATCAACAAGTGGGACTTTGTCAAGTGCATCTTTCGGCGAATCGAGGCGTTTGTGTTGATGCTTTATTTAACAGTAACATCTTTGCTTGAAAAGCACGAAGAAACATAACTGGCTCGTGCATTCAGGAAATGATTGTTTCACTCTGTTCTTTTGCTCACATGTTGCTGTTAGAAATGTACTTCCTAATTCGTATCAGAGTGCATAACGAAAAAAAACAAAAAAACCCCGATGTGAAATGATAGGCCTACAGTTTAAACGTGTTACTTTGTTAACTGTAAGTTGCCATACAGTGATATTTGTAAAACAATACATGCACGTTTAGGCTTAATTCATACAAAACATATTACAAAAGGCTATTTTTAATATAGATTATCTCATCATTTATGGTGGACTTTTTAAGGGGCGTTCCCAGAATTGCGTGCATGAACCATCACATTTGTTTAGACTTTATTTAAAAACTTGTTTTCTTATTTTTACGTTAATGTTGCATTGTATTTCTGTTTCGTGTTTGTGTGAGTGATACTTTGCTAATTTGTTATTATTGGCTGCATTTGTTGGATAGAACTTCATCATGTGGCCTTCCATTGTTCTGCTACCTGTATTAATAATTTTACACAAACAATCAGATTTAAGTATGTATTTTAATAAACTGACATGCTATTTCATTCTGTAATAATTGTAACATCACTTTTTCATAGTAAAAAAGTGATGAATGGCAGCTACTGCCATTTTTTACTGTAAATTTAACAAAGCATTTTTTTCACAATAGAGATGTGTTATTAGTTGATTTTAAGTTATTTATTTAAAAAAGCAGCAACAATAACAGAAATGTCTTAGGGTACGCTACAATCAAGTTCCAGTAGCTACAATCTCAAGCAAGCACTCCACAATGCAGTGTTATTGTGATCTTAAGCTTCTTTCTGCACCAAATGTTGAATCACAAGCCACTACCTTAATTTCCCCGTAATTTCAGTTATTGCCAGAGTGCTGTGATATAAAAGCTTCTGTTGCTATCAGTTTACCAGCTATCAAAGGAAACTTGATCAGATGTTATTTGTGTGTCCTCATGAACAGCATGCTTATGCTTTAAATAATACTGAATCATGTTTTAAATTGTTTTGATTTTGTCTGAAATGTATAGCAACTGGCTGGATCTGAAAGGGCACAGAAATAAATGAAACGAAATGGTTATATGGCACAGAATGATCTCTACCTCTCTATTAATTAGATCCAGAAATAATCAGCACTATTATTTTGTCTTGGGTCTAGTTTTAAAAAAAAATCGTTTTATAGGAAAGGCCATTGCAAACATAGGCATTTCCTTTCTGTAAATAGAGGAACAAATTGTTGACTGAAATTGGCCTATTATTTTTTCATTGGTATTCTGAGGAACTGAGGCTGTAGGATTAGCCTATGCTGCAAGCAAATGTTAATACGAAGCTAGATTCAGCATTTGTTATTGGCTTAATGCACTTACCGGATGTCCAAAAGCAGGCTACATCACTCAGTCGAAGAGTAAATTTAAAACGGTAGTATTTGATGACTTAAAATTTTTTATAACTGTCCTTGGCTCATTTTTTGACTTATTCTTCAGCATTACAGAATTTGAGGCTTAAAGCATTGAGATAATGAACTAATTATCAGCATGAGTGCATTTTTTAGCTATCACACATCTCTACAGCTGCTTTGTCTTTATATTTAGAAGCATAAGGCAAGTCAAATGTGTGAT
>NW_015786497.1:0-2065 GCF_001515625.1 Sinocyclocheilus rhinocerous | reverse complement strand
ACTAAGGCCTAGTCCTGGCTTAAGCTAAGCCCTGTCTGTGAAACCAGGCCCTTATCTTTATTTCTTAAAGCCAAACACTTCTGAAGAAAAGCAAAAATAAAAAGTTTTTTTTTTTTAATTACAGAAAAGTTATCTTTTTTCAATAAGACTGTTCTTAAGAATTCAAATTCTTGAAAAAATGGCTTAATTATAAATAAATTTTTTAAAGGTAGGATATTCTTACAGTTGTCAAATATAAGATGAGATATTTAATACATTTATTGGGTTGTTATTGGGCAAATATTAAACTTAGCAATTTTTAATACTACAATAAATACATACTACAACAACAATTTGATTTAAATAATCTATCAAGTTAAGTTTTTCACAGAAGAAAGATAGTTAAGTCATACAGGTTTGAAGTGGCATGAGGCAAATGATGGCAGAATTTTCTCAGATAACTTCTTAAAAGTTTTATTATTATGATTTTTTTAAATTTTTTTTTGGAATATCATTTGGGAACTTTCTGATAAACATTTTATTTATCCTACGAATTTTTCCCTTAAGCATATTTTTTAGTGTGTGAATCTGGCCCTTGAAGAGAGTTACTTGCCATTTTCTTATGCCACAAAAAAGTGTTTCTCACTCAATAAAATTGTCAAAACTCTCCAGAAGCGTTTGTTTTTGAGTGACATTGGTTTTCTGAAAAGATGTTTGAAAAAGTGTTTGGGCCGTTATTGAGGTTTGTCTTATTATAACCCTGAAAAGATGTCAATACTTTACTCATCTTTTTCGATTTCTGCTTGTGGCTCCACATTTATGATTTGTCTTTAGCTTTTGTGATTCATGGCAGATCAAGAGGGTGAAGGTACAAAAAAAGCAATGTATAGTCTACTTTTTATTGTGGAAAGTCTTTATTAAAGTAATCTTTTAGCCTTGCACATTATTTCTGGTTAAAAAGAAAATAACTTCTCTGTGTTTTGCACAGTATTGTACTTTGAAAGATTAGTTCATTCAAACCATCATGTTATATAATCAATATTTGGCTATATTTTTTTTAAAATATTGTTTTGCAAAGGTATATATGACGGCTAGAACAGTAAAATGGTGCTATGATTTGATCACCTACAATTACTTAGTTTTAAGTCAGGCTTACATTCTAAATTAACATTTGCCAGCAGTTGGGTGGAATTAAACCTTTCCCAGTATTTCTCTCTATCTGGGTTGAGTCTCCAGACACTCACCCTGGTTGTGGAGCACAGGCTTTGAGAAGATGCATGAGCATCAGAAAGTAGGTGACCTCACACAGGTCTGTAAACACATCCTATCATCGACCCCTTTGGCGGGTGCCTATGTTCGGTCAGCCGTAGCGCTATCAGCCCCACCGAGCAGGGGAGTGCAGCGATCCGTGGTGCCAATGAGCTCAGATACCTACTTAACTCTCAGCGTTAATGGGTCTCACAGAGGAAGAGCTGGATCACAGATGGGGCAGAGTTGTTTCTTAACACAGCTTCCCTCAGAACTCAAGCTGAATGACAATCAGCTCTGTTTATTACAAGCCACTCTGAGTTGGCAAGCTCTTCTGACAGTCATTAACTAGCAGTTAGCTCTTTTTCTGGAGTTTTGCATTCTTCGTTTCAGTATTTCCTGGCTGTGCTGGGCACTCTAGTTTGCTGCTTTAATTTAGCTTGATTCTGTTGAAAGTTTTTGATGTAATGTTATCGTTGGAGTGGTATGAGGCAATGCGTGCCAGTGTACATAACAACAAAGAACAGGAACAAGGTTAGGAAGAGCTTGGTTGTCAGAACAAAAAACAACCAGAGTATAATGTTGCTTTTAAGTCATGTCGTATTTGACATTTACAGAATGAGATGATTGAGATCAATGCACACATGATTGTAGTGCAACGTCTGGGTTGAAAGTTGGAGAATATTATTTTTAAAATCATGGTGGAAAGCAGTGGCTTTGATCATAATAGGCTGTAATTGAATTCAATGTATTTCAATGAATTTTGAATTTACTATTTAATTGCATTTTGTGTACTACTGGCAGAGAATACTGATTAAGTTTAAAATATTATAATATA
>NW_015786496.1:0-2027 GCF_001515625.1 Sinocyclocheilus rhinocerous | reverse complement strand
ACACACACTCACACACACACACACACACACAGAGAGAGAGAGAGAAAGTGTTTGTATAATTTTGTGTTTGTAGCTCTGGTTGTGTTTTTTTTTATCTTTCCATTCATTGTCACAAGCCCTTTTTTTTTGTCTGTTTAGTTGTGACTTTGTTTAGATGTTTACTGTGCAGTCCTACATTTCTAAATCATTATTCAAAGAAAATACTCCAAATACAGTAATTTACACATTAAAAGTATACACTCAATGTGTAATTAAAAGTTTAGACAATTTGTAACTATAGTAGGCCTACATGCTTTAATTTGATCATTTCTGTATGATTGTAAAGAGTTTAAGACTTCAGTTTTTAAACTTGGGTGTTTGTAAATATGATCTTCTCATGAAGAACCACCTTCCTACAATATAAAGGCAGCTTTATACTGTCATGGTTATATAAATATTTATAAATTGTAAATATGAGTAAAATATTATCTGGATAATCATTACTTTTTGACACGGTTTTTATTCACCATTACAGTTATTGTTAGACGTGTAAACCTGAAGATAATCATATATGGTTATCAATAGAATAAAGCAATTGTGATTAATCTCACAATTTATGACTAGTATTCAGTATAAAACAGTGATAATGTGAAATTTCGCATTTTGTACTTTATTTAAAATTGTATTTAACTTTATTTATTTATATTTTTACAGTTTTATTCTCTTAAATTTAACATTTTCAACCCACTAAAATCTTTTTACAGATCCTGGGTCCCTAAAACCCCATTTGAAAAGCCCTGGTTTAAGACACAGAAAATTATTCTTTCTCTACAAGATGTTCTGCAATGGTTTTCAAATATGACCTAAAAAGAAAATGTCTGTCATGAGCTGTTTCCGGACAAGATCAGACAAGAACCCTTACTGTGTTGGGATTCCTCTGCTTTAGGCCTCTAAATGTATAGATTACAAAATCTAAAAATACAATGAAATTAAATATATTTAACACCACATTAAAAATCAGGCATACACAAATAAAAATATAGCTGTCAGGAGCAAAGTTTAGATAACCCATTTGATAACTTTTGCAGTTTGTCTGAATGCAGTGAAGATTGATGTCAGAATGACTGATATTACACTGATGACACCAGCAGATCATTCATAACACAAACACAAAGAGCTCTCTCTTATGATTACCAGGCAATGTGAAAAATACATTACTGTGGTAAATGAAGGCCTTCACCAGGATCAGACACTGTTTTTTCCGTGCTTAAACTGGACAAACACACTGACACTGAGGTTTCATCTGTTGGCCTGCACTGAAAAATCTTGTTGATTTTATCAGTCATATTCACACACGTTCATGTCTTCATATAACAGATTTGACTGGAAAATGGAGCTGTTCTTTGATCGGTGGAGTCACTGAATATTAATTTATCAAAGTTTCATAGAAATATCTCATATTTCATAGAAATATTGTATTTACCTGTTGACCTGCAGCTTCACTCCAACTGATGAAAACATGTCCTGCTGTCTGGCACAGAAAAATAAAACAACAAATCAACTTACTTATTATTTACAAGAAAAATCAATCAAATACATTTGATCATTTCAAAATAACACAACTGCTCATCTTTACTCTAATTGACACTTCAGTTTTCATGGTCAAACTCCCACACATTCACCATCTCAGTACAGCAGAGGATGTTTCTCTGATTCTTCAGTCTGAAACTGTGCGTGAGATCATTATCACGTGATTGAGTGGCAGACAAGAAATGTCGCTCTCTACTGGAGATCAGCAATATTGCTCTATTACATTATTCTACAGCTTTAAGAAATTAAAATGAAATCACTAAAAGTAGTAGAAGTGAATTTCAGGAGTAACGTTCATTTTGATAAGCCTGCAGATTTTGATCAACTTTAAACATTATTAAACTTTGTCCTTGCATTAATTATAATCAATCAGTAATAAAGAGATGAAACACAGGCCTACTCTCTCTATATACTGATCAGGGCCGTGCACAGACATTTTGAGGGGCAGTGGCCCAAAC
>NW_015786495.1:0-2060 GCF_001515625.1 Sinocyclocheilus rhinocerous | reverse complement strand
TCCGCGGGCCACCGTGGGGTAGTTAATGGCCTGGACGTAGATGTTGTAGCGGCTCATCATGATGTCGCACACCTTCGAGTTCTTCTCTGCGTCTGCCACCTGACGGCACACATTCGTGTCAGTGGCGCGCTCTGAGTGAGATTAGTGTGCATGCACGCAGGAGTTTAGTACGTACTCTGATGGGGATGATGTGGCTGGGGCAGTGCACCACCGGCAGGCCCGTGTCCAGCAGCATCTGCCGCAGCTGCGCTGGTGTTTGCGGCGGAGCGCGAGGCCCTCCTCACTCTTCAGGATCTGGATGGACTCGCGGGCTCCAGCCAGCAGCATGGGCGGCAGAGACGTGGTGAAGATGAAGCCGGCGGCGTACGAGCGCACCGTGTCCACCAGAGCGTTAGTGCTGGCGATGTAGCCGCCCACACAGCCGAACGCTTTCCCTGCGCAAACACACCAGAAGAGCGGTCAGAGCAAGCTGACGTGCCATCTACAGGAAAACAACTACAACACAGCTGTGAGACTGAAAGAGAAGTCTGGACGAGCAAAACAACTCACACACTGACAATCAATGGTCCCTCTGGTCATCATCATCACTGATCACAAGCTAATCCTGGAGGCTCTTTTAATGAATCAGGCTCAAACTATATGACTGAGTGAGATTATCAAATCACAAAGACTGAGATTTAATGAAATAATTATATTCACTGCATGCTTTAAAGAGAAGCGATAAAGCCATAAATATTAGTATTATAATTTTACAGCACTAATTTTATTTAAAATATTAAAATTACTAAGCAAAAACAAAATAAATATTACCATTACAATATTTCACTGTAAAAGAGTGTTTAAAACATAAAACACATTTTTCATACTCCTTTTTTAAATTGTACAGTGAAATCATAACAGTAACAGTAATTTAATAGTAATAATAGGCAAAATTTAAATTACTAAATAAATTACTATTACAATTTCACTGTAAAATATTTCTTACTCATTTTTTTTTACTTTACAGTCAATTACAACGACAATTTCTACCTTTGCTTTTATTTATTTTCTACATTTATTAATAATAATATTAATAATATTGTTGTTATTATAGCCATATTATATAAACAAAATTTTGGCTAAAATTGTGTGCAGCCCTACAAACAAGCATAGCAAACCTGGATTAAAAGAATAAAAATGCAATCATGATTTTTATGAGAAAAATCACAAACTGTGCAGCCCTGGTGTCGAATGACTGCTTATTATTTAGCATGTTTTTAGGTAAAGTGCACTGGATTCTGCTCAACGGATTACAGAGGACATGAATGAACAGGTGTAGTTGGTGTTGTGAGGGAGTATTCAGTAGCTCAGCCCAGCTGACAAAAGGCCATTCAATAGCCTTCAGGGTAATTCAATGAGAGCGAAGCAAGAGCGCTGGTCTCTAAGCAACAGGAGATGAGCTGGAGCTCTGTGTTTCCTCGAGAGCATTGAGTGACAAGCAGCAGAGCGCCATTAAACAGGCCAACTCACCCAGAGTGCCAGAGATGATGTCCATCTTGTGCATCACTGCGTCCCGATCCCCAATGCCGCCTCCTCGGGGGCCGTACAGCCCCACCGCGTGCACCTCATCCACGAACGTGACGGCGCCGAACTCGTGGGCCACGTCGCACATCTCCTCCAGCGGACACACGGCGCCTGACGGCACAAACGAGAGTCTCCGTGAGCACAAACTCACCTCAGCTCAGAGCACAACAGAGAGCCTGTGACCGACCGTCCATCGAGTGCACCGTCTCAAAGGCCACGATCTTGGGAGCGGAGGGATCCGATTTCTCCAGCAGCTCACGCAAGTGCTTGGCGTCGTTGTGACGGAAGATAAACTTCTTGGCGCCGCTGTTCCTGATGCCCTGAATCATTGAGGCGTGATTGCTCGCGTCTGAATAGATCTCACAACCTGAGGAGAAACAACAGAAGCGCAGCTCTCAGAAACCTGACCGTCGGAACAGGGGAAATATAAGCACGATAGGAATAGAAATGGAAATACTAAAGCAATAAGCCCCGTGAAGCCGTGGTTTACAGTGAAT
>NW_015786494.1:0-2061 GCF_001515625.1 Sinocyclocheilus rhinocerous | reverse complement strand
ATGATTAATTAGAGCGGTTCAAAAGATAACAGCCATGTTTCAGTAGAATTTGGGGTGTTTGTATTACTTGTCCGAAACGTCATTTCCAGCTGTAGCAGAACAGCACATGGTTTCCAGTCCTCTGGCCACGGAAGAGTCCGGCTAAACTTTAGGGCTTCAAATAAACTTAAGCTTTCGCTGTCCCCATTTCGCTCATATGGATCCAATCAGTTGGCAGGTTTCCTTCTGAAGCTGGGCAGGGTTGGGTTACATAATTTTTTTTCCCTTACCCATCATTGTGCTGTCAGTTGCACAGTCCTACATAGTTAACAAAGTCAAAATATGACAGTGACCATCAAAAGCACATCACAGAAGATGATCTGTTGTTTTCAAAGCGCGTTTAGAGGGTTGTATTATCGCCTGGGCCGTTCTCAACCCCACAGATTGCTTACATAGCCTGTGCGAAGGGAAATAATTACCCAGCATGCCTGTTACACGGCAACCTGATGATGTTAACATTCTGCCACTCATCACGTTCCAATAGTAATGATGGTCCTCGGATTACAGAGCCATGCATATTAACCGTGTTTGTAGTTTTTGAAATGTGACTCTGGAAATGGACCGTGGAAAGGGACTGATTCAGGGGTACCGGGATTGTAAATAATTACAGGGGGCCCAGGCCGTTTCGACATTCCTGCATTCGAATCCCATATACCTCTGCTTTAACACACAGGAAGGAGGAAGCACTGAGGCTGGCATGGCCTTGTCTACATGTTGATGATGCTGTCTGCACTCGTGCAATTACTTAATCTGCAATAAGTAGTAGATAACAGATTTTCTCTCAGGGTAGTGTTAGTGCTCTCTGAGTATATGTAGAGCCAGAAGGCAGGCCAATTATTTATGTGTGTGTCCCTGTTATTTATCTCCTGTCTTTGTCTCTGATATATGTTGGTATATCCCCTAGGAGCACAAAAGGGGGGAAATTTCTTTGTTCTACGTCTTTGTAGATGAGCTTGTTTGAACTTGCTTAAGGATTTTGAAAGTGAATGGCTTTTTTTCCTTCTTATAGAGAACATTAAATATGCCCGTCAGGGTAACGGTGTGTGTGTGATATGTGGCCACTGTAGGTGTTTGATGTAACAGACTGTTTTGGGTGTCTTTCTGGTGGCAGGTGGTGGATGATGTTGGGAACCAGACTTCCTGCAGGCTGGCAGGGTTGCGGCCAGGCACGGTGTATTTCGTGCAGGTGCGCTGTAATCCGGTAGGGATTCTGGGATCTAGGAAAGCTGGCATTTGGAGTGACTGGAGTCACCCAACTGCAGCCTCAACACCACACAGTGGTAAGAGAAATTTCATTCAAGAGATCTTTGCAAAAGAAGGTACTTAGCAGAAATAATTTTTTAGAAGTTTACCATGCTAATTCCATGGTAGACTGCTTAGACTTAAGACTGCTTTTGTGGTCCAGGGTCACAAATGTTAAGTTTAATGAACCATATTACTTGGTGAAAGTAATGGTTATTTTGTTCATTATTATCAAAACCTTAGTTAACTATATTAGTGAACAATGAAAAATACTTCTAAATTTAATTTGTAATCTAAACATTTATTAATTTTAAGATTATTAAAGTTGTATCTGATAATATATTTTAATGGACATAACGGGAAATGAACAATGAACACAGTTAGATTTGTATTAACTAAAGCTAACAAGTAAAGTCTGCCATTACATTTGAATATCCATTCATGCAGCTCATGAAATTATAATTATTTTAAACTTGGACTTGTAGACTCATAGCCTAGCAGTCTTTTTGCGCAACGGGTCTCATGTGGGAGACATGAATTTGATTCCAGCTCGTCTTATATATAAATCTGTCTCCTAGTTATTTCCTGCCTTTTTATTATTAAAAATGACAGAAAGGCCAAAAGCAGCATAGAAAATAAATAAATATAACCAGCGACACTAGTTAAATGGTAGCAGGGATAGTTGGATTGAGATGTTGCTTTCGCTGTCCTTCATCATATTTTCACATTTTGAACGTGTCGTGCAGTCCATCCTATAATCAGATACATATTTCCAAGACG
>NW_015786493.1:0-2059 GCF_001515625.1 Sinocyclocheilus rhinocerous | reverse complement strand
AATCTAATTATTTTATTTTTTGGTTAGTGAATAATATAAATGATATGTAAATGAATGATATTTTTAAAGATTGCTCCTGCTACAGCCAAACCATTGTTTTTTATGCACTGGTCAATTTTGAGATTTTGCTCTGTTTTGCTTCCATAGCGTTTCTACTTTTTTAGACTAGTGGAAAGAAAACATCCAAAATACACATTTAAGGGTTTATTTTATGACACTTTTTGCAGTTTCAGGACAGGCAAAACGTCCTAGGCTTGTTTAAGTTGTGTTTTTGTCATCAGAAATGATTCAATTACTGGTAAGTTTACAAGTAATCAAATCATTCATGTTTTCTCATGTGTTGTGTTGTATAAAATGAATCATTGTAAAGGTTTAAACCAGACTGGTTTTGGTCTGTTCAGCAAACCATCTTAAGCGGGTTTAAGTCATGTTTTTGTCATCAAGTCTTGTGTCTGAACCTGTAAACCGTGTGTGTTTCCATGTTTACTGCGATACTTCCACTGTAAGTGTCAGCAGAGAGTGTATGAACTGTTATGCCCAGATCATTCCTCTGAAGGCTTCTTTTGAGAGACGCAACAGACGTCTGCAAGTTTTTCAGGTTTCTTATGGTAATTCCTGATTGTGTGGAGCGTAATGGAGTCTTCAGGGAGATTCAGTGCGTCTAAAGCCGCTCCCGCAGTAAACACATTTCCGTTCTGCCAGATTAATAATGAAAAAAGATTACAGACACCTCGAAGGGACAAACAAGACAAAACACAGGAAGGTTATTAAAACAGCAGCGACACGTCAAATAATGGCAGCTGGGAACATATCAATATTTGATGGGCCTCCATCAAAGCCTGGCACACTTACTGCGAACGACGTGTGTCTGTGTTCGACACATGGTGCGAGCGTAACCTGCTTTAATGATCTGTGTTATCGTGGAGAATCTCAGCGAGAATATTGATCTATGTTTCAGGGGCCTGTAACGTCTCTCTCACTGTCGGGAAACACCTGACGGAGGATTTGATCTGACAGATGATAGCAGACAATAACAGCAGAATTACCTCCTACGCTCCTTTATGTGGGAAAACAACAACCCACCCATTTACTGCTCAGCTGGGCAGGTTAACCGGCCTAACCAAACACCTGCATGTAATTGTAGATGCGGCACAAGTTTGGTGAAAAACCATCTTAAACCACCTGGTTAGCCGTATTCCCAACATGATTAAACTGGATGGACTGGTCTGTGTTTATGGGTACATTTATGACCAGCAAACCTGGTTTAAGTTGTGTTTTTGTCATCAGGAATGGTAAACTATCAATATAGTCTCACATATGTTGAAAATGCTGCACAGCTTTGAAAAACCACCTTAAAACAGCCTAAGTTTAGCTGGTACTGCCTGTTTTTGGCCATCTTAGACTGGTTTTGTCATTATACCGTAAGATGAGTAATTGTAAATGACAAACAACTTTGTTGAAAAACCAGCTTAAACGGCCTAAGATGAGTGAATGTCTATAAATATTATTAAACTGGTTGGGCTGGTCTCTTTTGATGTGTTTTAGCAGTTTTGTGAGCAGCAAACCATCTTAGACCGGTTTTAGTTCTGTTTTTTGTCATTATATGTATTGTGTGCATAAAATGAGTGATTGTAAAGGGCAGACAGTTTTGTTGACAAACCTTAGGCTTAATGCTGGTCTGGCCCAGTAAGATGGTCTATTTTGATGTTTTTGGGACCAGTGAACCATCTCAGGCTGGTTTCAGATGCATTTTTTGTTGTTTTTCGTGAAGAAACAGCTCCAGTAAAGCTGTCAGTATTTTCTCACATGTTTTGTTGTTCATTTCATCGCCGTTCACAAACGGTGAAACACAGAAATGTGTTTTTTGACATGAAAGCGTCTCATTCTCTGTTTCTGTTGTTCCTCCCGCTCTCGATTTCTGCACCCAAGGCGTATGACCCGTTTTAATCTCACACCTCGTGAACAAATCCTAGCGGCGCAGCCTGAAATCTCCTGGAGCTGTCACTAACTAGCATGCTAACACGTTTGTTTTGGTGTTCCCGTGGGCTTCACACACACA
>NW_015786492.1:0-2058 GCF_001515625.1 Sinocyclocheilus rhinocerous | reverse complement strand
CAACCGTTTGGTAGCCCACATGCTATCCCTTTAAACTTGATCTGTTTCCACAGATTGGTGGCGTTTTGCAGATGCTCAGGGTCAAGGGTCGGCGGCCTTTTTCCCTCATCTTCTGGGTCTGCCGGCATTATTCAGCGCACCAGCCCTGAACCAAGAGCAACCCCTCCTTCAGTCTCACGCAGCCAGACGCGCTCCGGTGAAAGGTGCTACATTACCTCTCATATACTCTGTGTATTTTTATTCCTAAAGGTAGTGAGCTGTTTATCTTTGTGCCCCAAACATGAAGACTGATCCATTGTATAAGCAATATAAATGGCATTTGACCCAAATACTGAGGAAGCATTGCTTTTATCCTTTTAAAATATCGATCAAAAATATACTCATATTTCATTTAACACAGACAAGTATCTATGAAAATAATGTAAAAACTGTGACAAATATGTTATTAATAAATGTCAGGAAAATGTCTTATTCTACTAAAATACAGCAGAACGCTATTCTTTTATTCAGACATATTCTGGTGTGGGGAAAACCAACCTCTGAATTTAGTACTTCAAATAAAATCAATGAAGTCATTATGCATTCTTTTTCCTGAAAATTAAGCACACATTTCACAATATTATTGATTTTACTGTATTTTTGATCACATAAATACATAAGAGACTTCATTAAAAACATTTAAAAATTGTGAACACACTTTTGACACAATTTCTACATATTATATTTATATGATATATGTATATATTACTATATATTTATTACATTTCACAGTATATGACGAGTACGTCTGCATTCAGATATTTACTGTGAAACAGTGTCTAGCCTCAGGACTGGAACAGCCTGCTGATGTTTATAGTGTTTACCTCACACTGTCACTTCGACATGTTAATAAACACATTTGAGATTTTATTTGATCTATTACATATAGATTGGCATCTATTTACACCTCTACTGTACTCGTGATGAAAACAATCCTCACTGATTTCACAGGCATCTCACATTCACTGTTTTTAGATGATTTGGAAAATGATCCTAAAGTTTAAAAGCTAGTGAGTTTCCTTGCTCTGTCTACTTATGTAAACAAAAATGATCTGCTCATTCATTTTCAGTTTATTCACGTTTACAGTACAGAGTCATGCAGTAACTAAAGATGTGTTTGTTTCATACATGATGTTTTCTGAAGCAGGACTGAATGGCTCCATCAATGGAAAGGCGAAATCAAGCTCAGCCTCCTCCACACCCTCTCCAGTCCTCATCCCTCCAGATCAGACCAAGAGCCTGAAAACCAGCCCCAAACCAGCACTAAACCAGCTAGAGGAGAAAACTAGACACAAAACAAAAGACGAGGTAAAGACTCATTAAACATGACATTTAGTCATTATTTACTCACTCTCATGTCGTTATAATAAACCGCATGTTGTTATATTTTCTAGTGGAACTCAAATGTGAGCCAGTTAATTAGCTGACTTGTGTATTGTAAATAAGCAAAGCATTGAAAGGGGGTTTAATGTTTTTCATACAGTATATATGCAGCATTCATATCAGTATGCGTTCTAAATGTTGCTGTTGACACTTTGTGTCAGAAAACATCATCCACCTTTTTTTGGGACTATTTTTAGTCTGTCATGTCAGCTGTATGGGTGGCAGAAAGGGGTTGTTTGTGTAAACAAAGCGGCCGCTGCGGTCAACTGACATTGCTCTTCCTGACAGAAGCCGCATAGCAAAGTGCCAGACGTCTCCATCAACAGCGACAGCCAATCAGCATCCAGCTCTGACAGCTCGAGCGATGCTCTTAGCAGCTCTGACTCAGACGACCTGGAGGATGTTGACGATGATGATGATGATGATCAGAGTGATGATAGTGTGGACTCAGAAAAGTGCAGAAAAGATCAGAAAGTTATCCGTAAGGTATGTGTGTCAAAATGGTTTTAATTAAAATAAAATATAAGTCTTAGACAGAAATTTGAAATGAAATAAAATAAGTTGAATTGCTAAAATGAGACAAACTGATTTACACACACACACACACACACACATTGTAAATATTATAATAGTATG
>NW_015786491.1:0-2058 GCF_001515625.1 Sinocyclocheilus rhinocerous | reverse complement strand
GGTAAGTCTTCATTAACCGTACCGGAGGCTACCGGGCTCGGGGTGCGATGTGACATTTTGGTTCAAAGGTTCCCGGAGAGGCTGTTCTCCTTGTTCCCTCAACTTCTCACTCAGAGACCTGCCAGGAAATCTTCCATTCAAGGCTGGTAAAGTTGGTGCTCGGTAGCGGTTTAGAGAAAGTTTTAGTTAGTATTCCTCTCACATGCCCCCCTGCATGGCTCCCGGAGAGCAGGCGGATATTTGAGTATAATGAATAACGCTCTTTATTTGAAAACAAACCAAAAGAGACGTGAATACTGTGTTATGTTGTTGCTGTCCATTGTATTTAGGGAAGTAAACCAGGTTATTAACTTCTCAAAACAGTTGGCATTTTGCTTTTTCCTAACATGAATTTCTGCGTCAGAGCTTGATGACACATTTGTTTTGATTGGAGTAGTTATGGGAGAAATCAGTTGTCACCAAATTAGCATAGCACCTTCTTGAGAAGTTTCAAGTGTTTAACCAGATTGAGCTACATTTGCAAACCACAGATTAAAGTTAAATGTCAGAAAGTCTGTCAGAAACGGTTGACATTTTAAAAAGGATGTTATGAGACGAAATCAACAAGCCTGTAGTATTTTAGGTTAGTTGGTTCAGCTTTAGTTTATCTTTCATGGCCTATATTTATTCTCATTCAGTTATTTTTAATGTCACCTACCAGGATATGAAGGCATCATGACTCAACTAAAGCTGTTTACAGTGAAGATCTGCAGTGAATTTGATCTGCGATGATTAGATACACAATATCTTGAACAAGTACACAGAACAAAGAGAGCATAATGTGTCATTCTTCAGCACAGTAAATATAAGTGTACCTTTTCCACATAGCTGACCTGCATCTGTCAACTATGTTGTTTGGATACTACTACCAATCACTAATTTAATCCACTAATTTTGGTGCTAGCTGGGTGTGTGAGGGACATTGATATCAGTCTCATAATCTCACACCCTCTGATGAGACTTTGCAGAATGAGGTGAAATTGTGAGCACAGACTGGCTTCCTAGCCTTGCTAATGTTTGCATGTTTAGTCATTGTTTGTGATTGGTTATTTTACAGCAGTCTCATAAGACAGTTTCACCTAAAAAGACAAGGGGAGGTTTCCTTTATTATATATGGCATGTGCATAACAAGACAGTGGAGCTAATGCTTGCTGACCAACTAAAGAAAAATGGGGAGAAATTTAGCTTTTGTGTTTTTCTTTTTCTTTTTTTTGTGGTTAAAAATAGTATTTTCAGTGCATGGGCACCATAAGATGAGAAAAGCTATAAAAATCATGATCTTATGGTTAAAATTACGATGCAATAGAAGTATCAACAGATACCCCTTAAAAAAAGGCAGGTACTTGCTTCTATCCATTGGTCATCGATTGGTTGGAGGCAGATCTGAATGTAAGTTTACAGTCACTTGTAAGATAGGGGAGGCGTTTAAGTGGACCACACGATTGGAGAGACATTTAAAAAAATTTAAACTCAAATAAATAAATACATTTAAGTAAGTCTTTTTAAAGAATTTGTTTTAAGAAAATTAAGGGCCATTAATGTCAATTAAGCATAAAATCTAATGTAAACCAATCTGATCTAATCTAATCCAAATCTAATTCTAATCCAAACTAATTTAAAAATAATATTTAAAATTATATATTTTTCAATATTTATAATGATTTAAAAAATACAACTTTTTTTTATCGGCTATAAAAATGCAGTGTCGCAGTAACAAGAATCTAATAATCAACTTTGTGAATAATGGAAAGTAAATATGAACCTCAAAATAATGTTTTACATCTATGTATATAGCAATGAAAAGTTTGAGGGTAAATTTGTATTTCTTTTCTAAAAATGTGACCTGGACATATTTTATATTGATCCAGAAGCACATATAGTAAGACCTGTATCCTTCCATACCCCAGGTATTTTTTTTTGTTTACCAGAAGTAAATGTGTGCAGCATAAACCGCTCATATCTCTGAGCTATTACCATCAACCCTCTACGGACACCTTGGCAACTGAATCGCCATTGGCT
>NW_015786490.1:0-2059 GCF_001515625.1 Sinocyclocheilus rhinocerous | reverse complement strand
TCCTGATCAATAGAGAACTTTTGGAACAATGACGTGCTATTCTGGACTCCCCTGCATCAATCAACTACATAAGAGCCCAGAATAGGTTCTGTCTAAAAGCCTGAACACTCCTTCCAGAATTAGTCCATAATCACACAAGGTTACCAGCAGGATACAGCAGTTTCACCACCTGATGCTTAGTGCACACAAAAACTGCAAGTGCTTTCTCAATCTGGCAAGTTTTTATTAAACTGGTGCTACACAATTTCCAGCACTCAGAGAGCACAGATTTTTATTCAATTCTACTGGAAAACAAAAATGTTGTTTACAAGGAACTGGGTTTCTACAATGTGCACGTCTGAGGAAGAACTAGTTGGTGGATTTGGCAACGTTCATGAAATTCTGATAAACCCACTGCTAAATGTCACAATAACTGTGCTTGGTCATTTTAAATATGGAACAGATTGTCTCTAGCTGTCTAAGTTGGCAGTTCTTGGCCAGAAAAGGCTAGATCAGATTTTCACAGATAGTCAAATGTCTGGCTATGTGAGACTTTGGTCATCTAGTGTTGCAGTGCTTTTAGCAAGGTCAGTGGTGTAGCCAATCACACAAGAAGAGGCATGACAAGCAGTAAATCACCAGATCTGAAGTCTAAGTCTTTATCGTGATCTGAATAGTTTGGAAATACCATGAAATACAGCAACCCTACAAGTTCTTCCATCCCAAAAACAACACGAGAGAAGCAATGGTATGGGCTGAGATACGGTTCAAACAGAGACAAAATGCTCTTTTAAAGCTGGAAAGGAAATTGAATTTGAAAGCCTCCGTCACATTGGTGAGAATCTGAAGTGGGAGACTTTCAAACACAGCAAGAAGATCCAGTTACAAAAAAACTGATAAAAAGACTAAGCAATCTGAGCCCTGTTCGGCCCTGAGCAGCAATACATTAAAGAAGCTGAAATTTGCTTTGCACAGGTTCAAATATGAAGCTCCTTCTGTAGGTCATTGAAGAGAGCCGCCAATGGCTGGACGTCTGTGTTAAACCAATCTCAACCTGAGGGGACACTAAACATCTTTCCCAACTATCCACAACATTTTCATCATGGGTAACACCAACGACAGTGTTTCAGTTTAATATTTGAGATTAGTGATTTGAATGGACCCCAAACCACCACAAATATGAAAAATAAATAAATAAATAAATAATTCACACTGCTTTCTTTTACATGTTATGTACATAAAAGTGTGTACACATGTTACAAAACTGAAAGACCACTGTGCTCACCTGACATTCTCTGGTCTCAGTTTGTCAAGCACCATCTCGATCAGGTCTGGCCTGAACTCCTCCAGCAAGTATTCAGCAGCCAAGACTTTCTCCAGCGGATAGTACTGACACACAGAGAAATGGGCATTATATGTTTTGCTCTAAAAGAAAATCTGATCTTTTTTATAGCTTTATAATGTCAATTTATAGAATTATTAAATATTTTTTAGTATCCAACCAGATCACTGGGTACTGCAACCTACAATACAATGCACTCAACCTAACATTTCCAAAGTGACGAATGATCCAGAAGCAATATCAGTGATTAACAGTATGCTTGACTTATTATCTGATTGATTACTTGACTGGTTATCAGACCGGCAACAGTTTACACAAATTTAGTGATGAAAAATGCAAAATAGCTATTTATTTGTCTTTAATTCCAGATCCAAGTTACACAATACTGTTCGATTGGTATATTGATGCATATTATTCCAAACACTGTTTTTGAAATAGAATGCAGTATACTGTCGTATGCGGTACACAAACACAAAATAATTAAAATGAAACACTGGCTATGATCTCCTGACAAAATGCAGAGCAGCACCCTGATGACACGAGCAACTGTAACCATGGTGACAACCTTTCAAAGTCTTTCATGGGAGACACCTACATGCAATAGTCCAGCCACTTTAGACGTGTATCCACGAGGACGTTCCTTATCCTTAAATCTGAAAGCCACAGTGTTCAAATCCTGCAAAAACAAAATGTAGAGACAAATCAGTGATGTCCTAACCACCAAGTCTCATTGTCAGT
>NW_015786489.1:0-1990 GCF_001515625.1 Sinocyclocheilus rhinocerous | reverse complement strand
CTAGTTTACTATAGTTTATTATGTTGATTTTGTTAAGACAGCATAATAGTAGTATTGTCTCTTTGCAATGAATTGACTGTGTCATTTGTTTGTTGCTTTGGATGAATGTGTCTGCTAAATGAATAGATGCAAATGTAAATTTATCCAGTCAGTGCATCTCTAGCTATGCATCTCTTAGTGCTACTTGCATCTTTCGAGCTCACAGAGAGTTGTTATTCATGCAAAATAAAATGCATGCATGCAACAAACTGGCATAGAATAGCTGCACCACCAGGACATGTTTTAACCTTTTGACAACTTCTGTGCAGACTATGACAAGTGCAAGAGAAAATAAATATTAACATTTTTAGCTGATCTAGTGAAAATTCCGTTACTGCATGCCATGTGTACTATAGTCTAAATAATACAAACAGAGTCTATGGTACCATAATAAATTATTTTGAATATTTATAGAGAATGTAAATAAAACTTAAACAAAAGATATTGATACAAACTGAAAAATTGATTAAAATGATAAATGATGATAAATATCAATTACTTGTTCCTAACGAACATTAAATCAGAAATCAACATAAATACTTGACATATAGGTTTTGGTTAGTATCTATGGCTGCAACATGTCTGGGTTCTGTCTGCAAGGACACATAGTAATTATTTTAGTCAGAGCTGAAACCACATTGAGCTGTGATGCTGTAAAGACTGACTGGCTACTGGCTAATACATACGCTGCTGAGTCAAAGTGACCCCTAATTCACGCACTCCAAACATTCACGATCATCACATTTATGGGCCTTGAAATGATTTTTACTCATTTGTCCCATTCATAAACACATGCTGGTGTGAAAGACTCCCATAGGGAATGATATATGAAATTTGATGGCCTTTTGCAGCGCATGATATATTGCTTTACTTCATCAAGAAAAAATCTTATCTTTAGTGAAGTACAAACATCACATATGACTCAGAGCCATTTATCTTGCCGGCACACGGATGACAGACCTTTTCTACAGCAAATCTACCTCAAATCATTTAATGGTGACAATGGTGTTAATTAGCTTGATCAGCCAGATAAGGTGTCATGGTATGGCAGTCAGTTATAACACAATATTTCATCAGACAGCCCAATGTGTAATTGTGTTAATCATATGTGAGGGATCACTGTGAGCTGTTGGAATTTCCCAACCCACTGTTGAAATAACAAGAGGTCAGAACTCTGTGTTTTGCAAGCAGTGGTTCAATCATGATTTGTAGAAATTAAGTTAAAATATGATATTCAGATTAAAAAAAGAGGTGATTTGCAATAAGTTATAGGAGAAAATGCAGCTGTAGATGAACCATATTGTTTAATGTGTGTTTCTGGACTCCCCCTCATTTCCCATTCTATAATGAGATCTCTGCCACGGATCTGTTATTCATCACGGCCTACTGGGGTGCATTTAATCTTGATTACAATGGCAATTTTATCTTGCTTTGTAAACATCTCATGAGATGTATTCTTGTTCAACATCTAACTTCTCTGCATTCAGAAAGACCTTTGCTTTTGTTGCCACATGAAGTGAAGAAAAAGATGATTTTTCAGAAGGTATTGTACTTCAAGCAAATAATATCAAGATGACTGATTACTAAAATACTGATGATGCTTTTTTCTATTTTTTAATGCTATACACGATCACATGCACAAAGGCTGTGTCAGAAAGATGGAAAAGCTCTTTATGTGCATTTCAGCAGTTAAAAGAATAATTTGTTTTATTTTATTTATTTTTAACATAAATGTATGTTCAAAAGTTCTGGGGTTGTTAAGATTTTGTAATGTTCTTGAATCAAGGGTGCGATTATTTGATCAAAAATACAGTATTATAATAATTTAAAATAACTGTTTTCTATTTTAATGTATGTTAGAATGTAATTTATTCCTACGATGGCAAAGCAGATTTTTCAGCAGCCACTATACTCCAGTCTTCAGTGTCACATGATCCTTCAGAAATCATTC
>NW_015786488.1:0-2058 GCF_001515625.1 Sinocyclocheilus rhinocerous | reverse complement strand
AATTTGTTCCCTCGTTTTAGTAAATTGTGGCCACAAATTAAGATTTCGTTCCCTCATTTTAGTAAATCGTGGCCATGAATTAAAAATGTGTTCCCTCGTTTTAGTAAATTGTGGCCATGAATTAAAAATTTGTTCCCTCGTTTTAGTAAATCGTGGCCACTGATTTGTACTGATTTGTTCCCTTGTTTTAGTAAAGGGAACAAATTACTACGACATGACCACATTTTACAAAACGAGAGATTGAATTACTAAGTCGTGGGAATGATTTGTAATTTGTGGCCACATTTGAACTAAATCAAGAGAATCAATAGTAAATTGTGGCCACATTTTAACTAAAATGAGGAAACGAATTAATAAAATGAAAGAAGTAATTCCTAATTCATTGGAACATATTCTTAATTTGTGGAATGATAAAAACATTTTGCCTGCATGTCTTGTGCAGGGCTCCATAATGAATGTGGATCGCAGATTTTGGTCTTGGTAACTGAAGAGAACTCTTTGAGTTTAAATTGAGATCTCTTGAGTTTTGATCACAGACTTTGGCAAATCTGAGCAGTTTGAGATCTCTTCTCAAACATATTATGACATTTTTCTGAGAAAAAATCTGAGGATGATCAGGAGACATATGCAAATGTTTGCTCTCCATTTAATCTCATTGATTTATAGGTGAAACAATTGAGATATTAATTAATAATGTGATTTTCTTCCCTGATGTGCCACATTCAAACTCACTGGCTGATTTAATGTGCCAAAATGTGCATAATATTTGCTGATGTAAAATGCATAACACTCTTGTTGGTTGTCATCATGAAGCACTTAAATGCTAAAATTCATTCTGAATTGAATTAGGTTACAAATCACCGCTGTCAGTAATCCAACAATAATATGGTGACAAACAGTTTGTAGTTTTTTAGGTTCTAGATTTTCAGAAATGATTATAAATCTGGGATGGATCCAAACCATCCTGTGACTGCTTTAAATATCCAGGCTTTATAAATATCCTGCCTGAAAATAGACTCTACGTGAGATGCTGCTAATCATACGGACATTATAGCAGAGTGTAAATGAATCCAAAGCAATAGAACACCATTATTCAAGCAGATACGTGATTACATTTGCCTAAAATGGCTCTATTGTGTAGGAACAGAATTCCCAGGTACCTCTTTGGGTCACAAGGGAACATTGACTTTCTTATGGAAAATTCCAGTGGTAATTCCAGATGAGTCCAGCTGATTAGTGCAGCCACAGCAGGGGCCTGTGGGTAAAT
Source organism: Sinocyclocheilus rhinocerous (assembly GCF_001515625.1). Lineage (NCBI taxonomy): Eukaryota > Metazoa > Chordata > Actinopteri > Cypriniformes > Cyprinidae > Sinocyclocheilus > Sinocyclocheilus rhinocerous. The sequence continues at coordinate 791 of NW_015786488.1, read as the reverse complement.
CTGTGATTCACACCCTCGGTGTGGTCAAAGTGAGGCCGTCATTCCATTTGGGGAATGCAGCAATGGGTTTTTAATCATGTCTGAATTACATCAAACTCTGCAGGAGTATCTCCCTGCTGCCTTCTGCCTCTTAATTAAATTGTCTTTAGACTGAGTTTGTCTGTTGGGATGATATGGGAGGATCTACCTAAAGGAAATCAATCAAATAACCCCATGATCCCTTCGAAACACTTTTTTGAGAGCTTTGGTTTGTTTTTTTCTTCCTGACCTGCAGCTGCTTCCCTGTCCCTGTGTAAAACAACCTGTTGGTAAAGATTTTCTGTTTATTTCCACACCAGTGTTTACCAGAGTAGTTTTCCCAATGGAAAGGGTTTCAAACTATGAGATCCGTCCATCTCATACAGCCCCTCAAGTGTTAGTAATTTATCCTTAGATCCAGCCTACGGATCAGTTATCATTTTCTAAGATTTGCTTTGGACTTTAATGAGATCCCTCTCTTAAGGATTGATATAGCCAAATATGTATTTTAAAATATAAATATAAAAAGCAGTGGTCAAGTATTTTTCCAAATTTTTGATGACAAGGATCCAAAAATATGATGATCCCCTATTTAAAAAAAATATATATTGTATTATGAAAATGCTAGTTTGATTTATTATATAGACGAACTAAATTATGAAATAGTTAGTAGAATTATATTATTGGCTTTTATATTGCCTTTATAATAAAGCAAATTATTAACACAATATTTTTTAAATATTACTTTTTTGAATATTTTTTCCATCAAATTA
>NW_015786487.1:0-2038 GCF_001515625.1 Sinocyclocheilus rhinocerous | reverse complement strand
CCTGACACCTGTTAGTATAGACAGATTGTTAATGTACTAAAGCCTCAGGTGGCTCTCTTGTAGATGAATAGATAGTGTTGCTGTTATTGTTCAGGCTTAAAACTGGGGAAGAAAACATCTGAAATGACTGAATTTTAGATACAGATCACAACATATTCAGTTAAGTGTGCATGTATGAACTACAAATATCAATGTTTCCTTTATCCATCAGTTAATTCCTTTGTCTCCCTGAAGCCGTTTTACTTTTTAACACATACTACCATTAAAATATTTGGGTTCAAGCCAAAGCCATATTCATCAAAGAATCCTGAAAAAAAAAAATCATGGTTTCCACAAAAATATTTAGCAGCAGAACTGTTTTCAACTACATTGATAATAATAAGAAATGTTTTTTTTAAGCACAATAATATTAATAATACATTTTAAAATATATTAAAATACAAAACCATTATTTTATAAATACTTAAATGCAGCCTCGCTGAGCTTTAGAGACCTACAAAAGCTTACCGACCACAAACTTTTTGTATTCGTGTTAACAAAAACATCAACTTGATTTTATCCTTCTAAAATTGTTTATATCCTGAAAAGTGTATGTTTTATATATACCAAAATAGAGCCAAAAGGAGTGCCTAAACAATGTCTAAACTATAAAAAGAATGTGTTTTAGGAAAGTAGTTGAGGTGAATTTTGATTTAAAGCTTCAGAAACAAGTAACTTGACATCTAATCAAGACCTAGTAAGAAATGATGCTGTCGTCAGTACAGAGAAATCTGATTGGTTGACCCACCCCTAGTGATTTCCAGTCAACACTCTGACCTCATCTGGTCGTTAGTGCTGACTGCAGAAGCCCACCGTGACCCTCGGCTCTATAAGCCTCACCGATTGTCGGAGGGAAATGATGCTCCTGCTAATGTCATTGTTCACGTGGGCTCATGGGCTTACACTGCTCTATTTGCCATAGAGAAACTGCACTTCTGACAGGAAACCGTGTGCTGACCTGTGTCTCTTTCTATGTGTCTTTCAGCTGGGATGAACATGAGTCCAGTGTCACGGCTCAAGAAGACCTGGGGCAAAGTCAAAACCGCCAAATTTGATATACTAGAGGTATGTATTTAATCACTGAACATGTAGGGGCTGCAGTGCTGACATGGCACTAAACATATTAAGTGTCCGACCCTGGCTCTTATCCCCGTGACTCATGCATGCACGATGCTCAAACCCCTGACAATATGGACACCATGTTCTGCCAATTTTAGTCCCAAGTGGGCGAGAATTGTTGCTTTTGTGTCATAATTTTTCTGAGGGGGTGTGCAAATGTTTACAAATTTAGGCCAAATTTGAGAGGGGTTGAGACCTTAAAGGCTTTAATTTTGAATCTGCACACTGTGTTTACTGTCTAAAGAGACCTACTGTTTAGGTCTTGTTTTATCTTTAGACCGGCAGAGGCCTTGAACTTGATATATGACTTACGTACGCAAAACACACACCTACACATTGTTCAGTCTCGCCTTGTGGCTTTCAACATTTTGATGTGTAAATAGGGACTGTATGTCTAGTCTTCAGGGAGGTTCAGCCTTTGTATCTCGACACACAACACTTTTTCTTTTCTCTCACTCTGTCTTCCTCTAGTTTTACTCTAAGACAATGGAGGATTGTATGATAAAAGGCTTAGTCATGGCGTCTCTGTAGAATTGAAATCTTTAATGTAAAAGCTGCAGATATTCACCACTAGTCCCTAATAAAGGTTATTACTTGTTCACCTAAAATGGCCTTGATAAACTATATGTAGCCTTGGGAGTACTGTTCAAAAGGGCTATAATGCTATTTTTGATCAAATAAATGCAGCCTTGGTGCATAAGAGACTTCTTTTAAAAACATTTAAAAAAATCTTACTGATCCCAAGTGTTTAAACCATAGTGTATCTATGAAACCTGCTTCTTTAAACTGGTTTAAGTGAACTAGGGCTGCACAATTATCGAATTTCTAATCGCAGTTACAGTTATGGATGCCACAATTACGTAATCGTTCAAAGCGGCAA
>NW_015786486.1:0-2049 GCF_001515625.1 Sinocyclocheilus rhinocerous | reverse complement strand
TGTTATATTTTGTTTTGATTGTACACGTTATTTATTTATTTTTATTTTATTTGTTATTGACATATTTGTCACAATCTCACAAACCCCTTGCAGTTCTATTATGATTCTGTTGGGGTTTGTGGGGATTCCCTGTTCTACATTCATGTCCACGATTTCCCTAATTTTACATCATGATACGACTGGTTTACAGGATGTACATTCACCATGTCTATAATAATGTAAGCATATTGTTTGGGTTCAAACATTTAATCAGCTGTTTATGGATGAAAGACAAAAGGGGGGTTTCAAGCATCAAAGCAAAAAAAGTTCAATACAGCTTTAAATTTTTCCCCCATAAATTAAAATGTGACCCGTTTCATTTTATTTCTCCTGTGCAAAAACATATCATACATTTGTACTATGATTTACAGAAGACACCCACTAAAATAACATTCATCGTAACCAAAAAAATCTTGTCAGGCATATTTTGAAGACATTAATATACTTTATTTGAGGATCACAGAGCAGCCCCTAAAATAATAATTGTATCCAATCTTTGCCACTAAACCACCAGATTTTACCCATTTGTCAGCAAGAAGATTTTTAATAATTGAAAATACAATCAAATTGTGTATGTTATTTCATTTTTGCACAAATATATCTGTCACACTGAATGATGATTGCACATTAGCTATTTCAACCATATTTTGACATTTTATTTTCACAAAAGTTACTTGAAACATTAAAGTAGACACGATACTTACATTTAATATGCTTTCTATGTATATCATCATTTATGTCAATTTAATTTGATGTGGACACCTTTATGATCCGTTTTTCAGTTTCCAGAGATGCTTCAATATCAGTCACCCAATGAGCGGACGAAACACTTGCTGTTATTAATATGATTTATTTTGGAATTTGTGAACAGGCTTGTTCATTTTTAAGCAATATCTCAACTATTACTTTAACAAAACAGTCTAGAACAATTTTCATGTATTCTCAATTGAATCATTTCTTCATTTGCATGTTTGATTTAATTTGTTTACTTTTTTCTTTCAGAGACTGGAAATGTGTTATTAAATGGAGCTTTCAAAAGAGAAATAAGAAATACTTCTAAAACCATGAGCAGGGTTCCTTGAACATTTGTGATATTTAGAATCAACAATTTGACAGAAGACTCGTTTTTGGCAACATTTTATTTTGTTACATGAACTGTGTACTACATCGTGGATTATAAAGCATAATCATTTTACAAAAAGCAGTCCTGGTCACCCCAGTCATCTTCCAGTGCTTATGAAACACGTTAAAAAAAGAAAGAAAGAAAGAAATAGAAATTCATAGATTCAAAATATAATTTCTAGCTTCCTTGAAGAACTTTTGATTGAAGCGTGTGAAATCTTTACTGACCCAGTAATCAGATGTAGCTGCATTTTGATATCAGACAGACTCTACACTGAGTACTGAGTAAGCAAATGACATCAGTGCAATCTTTGATCATATCCAGCACATATGCATTTCTCCACAAGATACAAAAAACGTAATAGTAGCAGTGTAGTCCACAAAACATCCTATAATCATGCAATGAGTGTCGTTTTAAATAATTAACAGGTCTGCTAATAATAAGCGCACCTTGACAAGCGCATATTGAAATCTCACATATTCTTCTGTGGCTGTTCTCTGGGTTTTTCTTTCTTTCTTTCTTTTTGACAGAGCTGTTCCGAAAAAGTGAAACTGATGTTGTCTGTTAGGGGGAATACCATGTCCTTATTATGCATGCATATTAGGTTATTTCCCAAAAGCATCCATGCTTATACTTGATACAAACTGAACAGAAAAATGTAGCCTATTCTTCACGGGTCTGTCACAATATTTGTGACATGGAGAGTTTACGCAGAGGAAACAATGCTTATGATGATTACATGACAGACTCTTTTCTCTTTTCAGATATGGTTGTGTAGGAAGTTAATCCGTCTGTGTAGATTTTCAATCAAATAAAACTCGTGTTTTTCGAAAGTGTAGGAAGTTACACTCTAAAAAATGCTGGGTTGTTTCAACCCAACGTTGGGT
>NW_015786485.1:0-2055 GCF_001515625.1 Sinocyclocheilus rhinocerous | reverse complement strand
CCTTTGAGGCCTGATTTAACGACAGTAAAATATGATCAAATTAAGATAAATCTGTAAACACACACTGACCAGTGATGGTGTTGTTGTTGATGCTGGTGGAACTGTTGGACTGAGCAGCATTTCCTTGCACATGTAGGATTCCTGTTTAAGGTGAAATTAGGAAAATGAGGCATGGTAGCAAAACAAAACAAAATGATAATTATTATTATTACTTTGATTTTGGACATTAACGATGAACTGCTAGTTTTGTAATTATGATAATAGAGCTATCACAGCTGGATTATTGTGAAAATCAATTATTGGAAAAGTATTATTAGAATGTTTGTCACTTTCTTTTTCACTATCCTTTCCTGTTGTTATTATGATTTTATTTTAAACGTATAGTTTCTGACCATGAAGTCATTTTGTAATTTAAATGCAATGATGAACAATAACTATCACTAATTATTTAGAACAAGCATCACTACTTGGTTCTTACCAATTAGACACAGAACAGGTACTATAATCCTCCACTCCATTGCTATGTCCTTTTAGCAGTATGCCTAAAAATGAAAATGAAGCATATATGTATAATGTAGCAAAGTTCAAAAATCAAACACATTTTATAATATAACAGAATAAAATCTATTTAAAAATCCACATGGCTTGATATAAAAATTTCAAAAAGTATTAAGAGCTGCATAAGAAACAAACAAATACAGTTAGATTGACCAAGCAATTACAGATTTAATAAAACATGATAATATATTCCACACAAAGTTTGCATTATGATTTACAAAAAAGCACACACTTGTTACATAATCTTTGTCATGTTAAAGTTAGATACATTTTTATAACAGTTTATAGCAAATTGATTGGATACAGAACAACTGAAAAAAAAAAATCTTACTCTTTAAATATTGCACCACAAAAGGCAATCCAAGTTAATCCTTATAGCAAGTTCGTGTCACCTCTAAAAAATCCCAGCAGACAGGTGAACTGATATTTAAAGTGAGAACTTTTTTTTTCATTTGAAGAACCAACCAATGAGAGTTGAGATGAGAGTTTCAAGTTTGCTGACAAACTTGACGAACAACAATACCAAAATAAACAGATTTGTTTCCTGGTATGTACGTGATGGTACATGATGACAGTTCAACCAATTATGGCAAACTGAAAAATCATGGCTGAAAAAAATTTGTTTTTACATCTTTTAACACTTTGTGCCATCACTAGTAAAACTATACATTATTCATGTGGAAATATGTACTTTGACTAAAGGAATTCTTTTGTAAATAACTTTTATCCCCCTAAAATAAAATTTGATATCCAATGTGTCTACAATAGTTTATAGCCAAGTATGTGTCTAATAGATATATTTTAGTCAATAGGACTTGTTGCTTTTAGACATTGCAATAACTGAACTAGACATTCTGATGTGACCTGGATAATCTGAGAATCTTCACAGACACAGTCAAATACTGTACCCACCAAATGATGAGCCAGCTATCACGCAGGAGAATTGGCTAATTATTTTGCCTGATAAAGTAATTAAATTGTGGGATTTTCTCAAGGTTATAGATGGGGGTATTGGGTTAGCATTGGGTGAAATTCAAGTACATGATAAGAAGAGAGATATGCCTGGATCGTTCCTCTTGGACTACTCATCCTCAAAAGCAACAAATACATATACACCGTATGCATACTGACATATATTTAAAAAATAGAAATAAATAAATAAATACATTGGTACCAGGCTGGGAAGACAGCAGTCTAAATTGTCTTTAGAAAGAAAAGGTGTGATGAGAAAGGTGTGCTATGTTACTAATCACGTTGCATTTCCAGTTCATACGCAAAAACATGAGGAAACTATGTAACTGGATTTTCCAGCAAATGTAGTTCCTCATAACTCATAATGCATGTCCCAAACCAAAGTAGAGCTAAGATTTAGTAAATGACCTCCACTGAAAAAATCGATATCTGATGTGCTTATCATTTAACGCATTATAATCTGTCCATTGTTTCCATGTGGAATCCTACACAGCTATTCTTCATATGGTTGCTAAGCTGTTGTTA
>NW_015786484.1:0-2055 GCF_001515625.1 Sinocyclocheilus rhinocerous | reverse complement strand
CACGGCCATACGCTCACATCCAAAGTGCTCTTCAAAGATGTCATCAAGGCCATCAAAGAATATGCTTTCAAAGTGAGTGAAAAAGGTGGTTAACTAATAATGCTTTCAAGGTGTGAGTTTTCTATCTATGTCCATCAAACAAAAGGATGTTGCGAGACGGCTCACTTAATTATGAACGGTACCCAAAGTTTTTGGAGCAAATTACTTAAAATGTTTAAATTAGAATGTACAAGCTTTTGTATCAGGTTTTTATGTAGAAAATAGGAGCAGAAAATGATACAATAAGAAGCTGAACAGCCAGCATGTCATAAACATTGACATTAACACACAGGGCAAATGGGTACCGAATGCTTTGCAGATGCAGAAAGAAGTAAATAATGTTTTTGTGTGTTGTTCTTAAAATAAAGCATGTCACATTATTTATTACTTAACAGAGCATAGAGATGTTTCACACCAGAATCCATTCAGTATGCTTGTATCTTGTATACAATATTCAGTATCTTGAATGAAGCCCAAACGCGGTGCTTTTATGTTATACATTAATTAATCAAGAAAATAATACATTATTTAATCGAGAAAATAACACAAAACAATGAATGCAGGCCATTATCATAAAGAGTGATGAGTCTGATAAAACCCTTGCATTTTAATATTACTAGCTGATTTGAGAACCGAAACGATCGAAACTCCTAGTACCTAGTTTTCCAAATGAAAACGAGGTTTGTATGTGTCCGACAGTTCAATAAGCTTTAAAGCTTGACAGACAATTTGATTGGCTATTTTTGGGCTGTCAGTCATTTATCTGTCATAAGGTCAATTGGATGTTGTGATGACTGATAAAAGCAGCATTGTGGATTATGAAAACCTTGTGTTTTTTGCTACACTAGACCTCACAGTATCCAGTGATCCTGTCTTTGGAGAACCATTGCTCCATAGAGCAGCAGAAGATCATGGCCCATCACTTAACCTCCATCCTGGGCAGTGCTTTGCTCACTCAACCCCTGGGGCATCAAATGCCCAACACTTTTCCAGGACCTGAGGTTAGACCACTAAAAATAACACACTTGGATGTTGCTGCACCACTGCACTGTAAAAATGTCGTTTTTTTTTTTTTTACAAATACAGTTTTTCTACTTGTTATTTGTCATTTCTTTGTAATTGTTTGTGAAATTTACTAGAAATTTTTGAGTGAAATTTGTTTCAACGCCAATTTTTTTTCCAGTTCTTGTTCTATTATAAAGAAACGATGTGTGTAACTGCATACGATAGCTGATTCTACATATCGCCACCTAGTGGATAACAGAGACCGCTCTCTAAAGCTAAACCAGCTACATGACCTCTTAAAATCTCTTTTCACCACACCCCACAACACACATTTTCCTCAGATGACTTCCTCGTCATCCCTGCAATCTTGCTGTTTACTTCTGTATCCTTGAATTCAAATAGCTGAAGATCGAGGAAGTGATTATCAGTAGAGCTACAATTACATGGAGAAACTTTTTTTTTATCGTAACCATTTATCACTTCCTGATGATTCACCAAAACACTCCCCAAGCTTTTAAGCTGCCGTCTGAAAGTCAAATGACAAGACGGTACAAGTTCAGACGAGCAGGATTCGAAGTGCTTGTTTTGGTTGTGAGGTGGGAGGGGCTTCTGAATGATGTCACATTGGAATCCATGCAGCTGGATCGGTTTTGAATCTTTTGCTTACGATGACCTGTTTGAATTGAGTTTTAGCCCTGAGCTTTGTCTCGTACTGAGAAGTTCTGCCAGTTTCTCTGAATGACACTATGGCAGGATCAAAGGTGATTCTAGTATTACAGCCTGAGGGCGGTTCAGCCATGAACTCCCATCCTCACATAATCACAGTAAGCAGAGAAACAATAGTAAAGCATCATCTTTCAGTTCCATAGTGTAGTGTATATAATATTTCAATGCATAATCAGATCTAATTTCAACAAAAAATTCAAATATATTTGTGTCATCTGTTTATGTTTGTAGGAGCTGAAGGGACGTTTCCTGATCAAGGGCAAGCGTTTGAACAAACTGGATGCG
>NW_015786483.1:0-2057 GCF_001515625.1 Sinocyclocheilus rhinocerous | reverse complement strand
TATATATTCTGAACGGCATTGGTCTTGTGGAATGCTTATGACCAGAGCACATATAATAGCCTATTAATATCAATAATTATTAAAAATCTTTGTAATGCACGAAAAATTGAATGAATTCAGTAATCTAATAGGCCTTTGAGAACAATTTATATATCGCCTTCACCCTATGCTTACGCAATTCAAATGAAATCATACTGAAATAGGATATGTCTCCTTTCTGACATTATTCGCAGATAGGCCTAAATAGTTGAAAATTAATTTGGAGTAGGCCTACTACGTTTTTCTGGAGGTTATTGTTGCATTGGAATAAAACTGTATTAACATAAATGCAAATGTTTCATAAATGTCACAACTTCGATGCTTTAAAGCAGAAACGCGATGTCCAGTATTTTCGTAGAGTTATTGTGGAATCATTGCTCCGTTTACTCTCAGTGCTGATAAAATATCTCCAACCACCTTTATTATGCAACAATGAGTGAACTGTTAACCCCAACCATTCAAAAGAGAATATATATATTTTTATAATCTATTTTGTCTGTTTTACCTAAGCAAAGATCGCACTACCTTAGTTAATGTTTTAATAAAATGTGGAAGAAATTGTTTTATTGGCACATCATGATTCAAAGTCCAAACATTCGTCATAGGCATAATTCTCTTTCTCTGAAACCAAACAGTTTGACTGAAATACTATTTTTCTGTTATGTGTGTTATATATAAACACATTGCAGCGAAAAGCGAAGACTAAATATTTTTGATTTTACTCTTTTAACGTCCAGGCTATTATAAGATAGCCTACTATTAAATTCCACTGACGTAAATATTAATTATCCTAAATAAAACGTTTTTGTAGACAAAGTGTTGGAAAATGATCAATGAAAGAACTTTCTAACAGACATTTTTGAAACATTTTTCTTTTTAAACAAAAGTTTGGTCCCCGTTTTTTAGTCCCAGTCTCAGTCAGTACTCAATTAACAAGTAAAATGATTTCTATAAATTATTGTTAATTAAACAATGTGTGAAAATAATAAAATAAGCTTGTTTGGATAAATATATGCAGCGAGTGGGATCGATGGTCCCATAGTTATTTAGAAGAAACACCGGACTTCTCAGCTAAATATCTATATCGTGTTTCTATTTTCTGAGTTATCAAACCTGTCTGTTCTGGGAATCCAGATAGTGAGGTCTCAGATGGCATGCTGTATTTCAAGTAGTTAAACCTAACAGCCACATTACACCATACTCAAAATCCAAGTAGTAGGACACATATCCTATTTCGACCACACCTGGTGCTCGTGTCAAGGTCCATACAATTAAATAAAACATTAAACGTACTGTTCTTATTTCTGTCAAATGAAAAATAAAATAAAATCAAACAATTCATTAAATAGAAGTTGAGAGAGTTAACTCGTAGATCACGGAGCAAGACGCAGCAAGAGATTTACTTGTCTTGTCTATTTTAGCAATTGATAATTTCAGAAATAATAACCTGGGAAAAAAAGTGAACTTGTTACCCAAGTGTTTGTCTGAAACGACCTGCTGAAGAAAAATCGTGTAAAATTACAATATAATTACAATTACATAAAGAATGCGCAAACTTAACGATATTAAATTACGCAGAGATCACACAGATGTAACATATAAGAGTTCCCATCCGTTGGATAGTTTTAGAAACTAGAATACACAGAATTTTAGAACGAATACACAGAATAAAAAGGACAATTAAGGTAAATTTTTCGGTCTAGAAAATCTTTACCTCTGAGAAAAGATTTTTTCTCAATGACCAGAGGGACCAGAGAACGTGATGCTTTAAATGGGTGAAACCGGAATGGGATTCCGGGTTTTGGGCTGTCTGAAGTCTAACTAACCCATGGTCCTCTGTTTGTAAGACCTGCCAACTAGATAACAACACAGCACTTAGGCCTCCATGCTTAATGGACTTTTTATGGGTTTGTCCTGTGATCATGTGACCTCTAGCATTATGGCCTCTCGTTGGCTCTTTGGTGAGTAGATCAGAAACATACCGCTGACTGCTTTTTCCCTCGTTTTGGAAACCAGGA
>NW_015786482.1:0-2053 GCF_001515625.1 Sinocyclocheilus rhinocerous | reverse complement strand
AGAGCATGTCTTTTTAAAACTTATCTGTGAAACTATGAATCATGCAATTGCTAGGAGAGAAGTGGAGAAGATAAAATACAGAACAAGCCTCGCTTCATTTCCTGAAAGAGTGATATTTAATAAAACATCCCAGAGTCACAATTCAAATCCAATGGAAGTCTATTTTGTCTTGTTCACTCAGGATTTGCAGGCATGCATACCTGGCAGCTCTGACCCATATATCTGAGAAACGACAACCATTCAATTATTCTCCCTGATGAGTTTCCATGCCAGGGGAATTAATGTCTCTCAGCTTCTCTTCACACTCAATTCTTGCACATAAATAGAGGTCTGAATGAAGCTGCCATTAGATGCCAAAGCAAAAATGGGTGCAGGAATCCTGAAACAAAAAAAAAAAATTAATTGCATAATGTTTTTGATCTGATTTCCGTTCAAATGCATGTCAGCATTATCACTGCATGATAGCTGCTGTGGTCATAATGAGCGAGCTGTATCTGTGCCATTCTCATCGTGGATGATGTTATGAGGGCCAAGGAAGGGCACTGATTTCTTAGGGACCTGCGTAATGAGTGAGTTTGGGGAAAATATTATCATCATTCAAAACTGGTACATCATGCCTGTGCTGCTATGTGCCGTGCTGTGATAAAACAAGCAGCCACTAGATGAAGCGTTTTAAATGTTTCTCATTTATCAAGATCTCTTTTAGGATTGCCCAGAAGAAATCTGAGGACTTTTGTTAACATAAGCTTCAACTTTAGGTTCAATTCGTGCACATTAGGTAATGTACTAGCATTTATATAGCATTTAATAATGTAGGTTAATGATATTTTACATATTATTGTTCATTGGGAATTCATTATTCATATACTTCATTCATACTTCAGATATTAGGTAAGCCAGTTTGCTCATTATTATTAATATTATTATTATTAAAAGTAGTAGTAGTAGTAGTAGTAGTATACTCGGCCTTATGTTGCGTTGCACAAAATAATACAGAAAAACTACACAGCATCTTTGTAAAAAATATTTTAAATAACCCAATACAAGTACCCAACAGGCTGAATCTAGCATTTGGGTTAAATAAATGAATGAATGAATGAATGAATGAAATAAAATACCCCAGGATTTTTTAGAGTGTATGTATGGAAGGTGCAACTGTATATAAATTGTTTGTTTACTAATTATTGTTATATGCATCAATTGCATGCTAATTAACTGTTAATTTGTTCATTTGAAATGCATGGTCCACAGTCTTTTTACATTTAATTAAATGTGTTATTTAACATTTTTTAGCAATTTCTGAGTGGAAATAGTTTGAAAGTAAATCCTACACCAGATTATTTCAGTGTATATAAACTTTGTGAATGACAGATGTTAAAATTCAGAAACTGTGGCGCTTCTGCAGAGTTTTGCAGGCACAGCTTCAGTGAACGCCTGCTTATAGGTCAATGATTAATAATTTACAGTGGAAGAACTAATTTTTTATGCACAAAATGCTATTTGCATAATCATATTTTATGTATTTATTAACATAATTCCTCATAGTGATGAAAAACGTAAACCTTACTAAGTCTAAATGCAGGCCTCTATGTGCAAACAGACGCTGATGTTATCAGCTACTATGTCCAGTTACCCATGATGCACCTGACTGAGCTTACAGACATTGTGGGCCTCGTGAACTGGATTTACACAATATTTGACCCACTTATGGATGACATAGATAGTTTGCCGGCTCCCAGCAAGTTTCTCTTCTAATTCGTCACAGAGCAAAAGTGCTGTGAGCCGACAGCAGAGGACTGGCTGTCACATTTAAACTCCTGAATAAAATCTTTCTCATGTATAGTTGGCTACTATGAAGCTGCTCGCGCTGAAGCATGGTATAAAATTATTTAAAGGAACGTCAAAAATTTAAAAAAAATAATAATAATAATAATAATTTTTTGCGCATCTTATTCATCCATATTCATGCCTAATATATATATAGGGACAACTGGGGACATTAACATTCATCTGTGCCCCAGTGATAAATCCTTGTCTGACAAGAGAGATTACC
>NW_015786481.1:0-2046 GCF_001515625.1 Sinocyclocheilus rhinocerous | reverse complement strand
GAGAAAGGAAAAATTGAAATTGCATCATATGACCCCTTTAAGAATTGTCTGTATTTTGTCCATTATAAAGTGCCTTACTAAAACTGTGAGTTTTAGCTTACAAATAGTTAGGGATAGTAGAGATTACTTCCTGTGATGATGGACAAGTGCTGTTTATAGCTGAACTTGTATTGAACTCTGAATATTTCTTTAAACCAGCTAACTGAATAGACTTGCCGTTTTGTGTTTTTTCCAGGGTATTTCAATATCTGTGATAGATGACAATTGATGTACCTTTCCACAGTCATCTCACTCAGGGCAAAATAACTAATAATGAAATAGCATTCTACAAAAACAGGACGTTTATTACTTGACCCTTCTGTGTGAATTACCAAGTGTGCACTTCATATTTTACATATATGAGAAAGGACAAAATGGAAATTATTGTCAGATACACAGCAGTCAGTATTTTAACTCACCAAAAATTTGTTTAATATGACAGATATTACCTGATGTTCTCTTACTTTGATGGTAGGATTTTGTTACTTTTTACCTCTTTTTAATCTATGATTAATGTTTTTTTTAAATTACAAATAAATCTGAAATCATATATATGGAAATATTAAATATTATTAAATATAAATATTTCAGGAAATATATGCCTCTATAATAAAAATTTTGTCTATTTGTAACTTCAGTTTATTTTGATATTTTTGTAGGGTGAAAAGTAAAAAAGAAAAATCTGGTTGGTTTATCCATACTCAAAAGGAAAAGGTTCATGACTTAATTTGTCATAATGTTTGTTTATTATTTCTTAAATTAGCAGTGAAGCTGAAGTTTTGAGTAAAATATTAACATTGAAAGCAAGCCATGCAGGAAGCCATTTTGTTATTATGTTACAAGGAAACCTTAAAACAGGAAATTATGTAACAAAGAGAGCCCCATGGCAGGTTCACTTGATCCCGATCACGTGTGATTTTTAGCAGGTTTTTACATAAGTTGTTTCTATGTTCAGCTTGATGCAGCACAAAAAATATATAAAATAAAATAAAATAGGGGCTCACAAGACTCTTCAAGCTTGAAACTGTGTTAAAAATGCAATACGCATGGCACAAGATGCTAAAAACTTATGCTAAACGAAATACTTAAAATATTACTTAAAATAAATAAACACAAATGTAAATAAATAAAGGCTATACAATTCAAATTACTCACTCAAGAGTGACTAGACTGTTGATGGATAACTAGTGTTCCAACATGAACCCATTTCAGTAATTTTTAAGCAAACATTACCAGGTGAATTAACATGCACGCAGGTCAACCGACTCGCTAGCACGTTTGTTGTTTGACTTCATAATTTGTGTGTGTGGTAACCTGATCTGTCCTGTTCACTTGTCACTTGTTTCATTGTTATTTTTTATCAAAATGTTGATTTAAAAAAGGAAACGAAAAGTGTGCATGAACAGACATACAATTAATTCATAATTAACTTTAAATTCACATTCATCATATAATGTAATTTACTGTGTTTAGTTAGCGAGCAGCAAGTTAGTCCCCTCAGGATAAACCACCGCTGACTTTTAGTTGGAAAACTGGTTCTTGGAAGGTCATGCCAGTTTAATGTGTTTAGACAGCTGTCAGTACATCTTTATACTTATTAGGATTTGTTTTCTGAATGTTTGAGTTGCAGTTATTAGTATATGCAAACTGTCATTTCATGTTTATGAACATTTCATGTGGGATTCAAATATATGTAATTATTATGAAAGTGGGAGTGTCTGTTTGCAGGGTGTAAGTTTGTTGACTGCTTATGTGTATAAATAGTAGAAGACTGTGGGAGTGTTTGCGAAACCTCTTTTTGTTTGCAATTTCATTTGGTGCTAACTGAGGCGCAGAAATTACACACTTGACTTCTAATATTTGCCAAGTTCATTTAAAATTTTAAACTTGTATTGCTAGTCAACCTGAGCTTCTAAATTTGAGAAAGGGTAATACTACTGTGAAAATATACAATAGTTATACTATATATTTAGGGCCCGAGCACCGATGGTGTGAGGACCCTATTGG
>NW_015786480.1:0-2054 GCF_001515625.1 Sinocyclocheilus rhinocerous | reverse complement strand
TCAGTTCAAGTTTTGTTCTCAACCGATGGCGTCAGTCAGTGCAGTCATATCGATAAATGACTGAAAGTTACGTGTCTTTCAGATCCAAACTAATCAAGCCAAAATGTATTACTAAAGCCACTAATGGTGTGTCAGTGAGTAAAATCTGAGCGTTTTGTGATGTTTTTGCAGGTGCGGCCGTTCTGGCGTCTCCGTCTCTCGGCTTCTTCTCCCTTCTCCTTACGGTTCTGTTGAGTTTGATTCTCTGAATGTAGTTTCATCCTGATTCAATGAAGCTGAACTCTCGCAGGATGAAACCCACCAATATTCAGAGTCCACGCGGCTCTGGAGAACAAAAGACTGGAGATTCAGGGCAGAGCGTGTGTTTAATGTCTGAACAGTTCAATATGCCTTACAACATCTCACACTCTGATCTCTTACTGAGCGCTGATTGGTCCAAACAGAGCGGAAACAGGAAGTGCTGCTGTGAGACTTCCTGTGTCTTTTGGTGACAGATCAGCGTCTCACGTTTGTCTATGTCATTGTCAGATCAGTGGCTTTCTCTTATTTCTGTGGACGGATACAGTCAACGCAAACCAACAATTCACATTCAACTGCATTCAGCATCCATTCACTTTTAGAGGATTATTATATATGCAATAATTTATAAGACATTCATCTATTCAACACTGCATCTGTTTTTTATATTAGCATATCTGTGATATATTTTTGTTTTTAAATTAGGATATAATTTTAATATCTGTATTGGGTTTATGTGGGGAACATCAGAGGCTGAATGAAAACGGACGTTTGTGTTTGGGTTTGTGTTCGTTTATGAGCTTCAGTCTCAGAAATGTTATGAAATATGATCAGCTGATGTAGACGAACAAATACTGCGAATGCATTTGTGTTTTAGTGCGATTTAATGTGATTTCTCACTGAACACGTCCAAGTGAACACCAGTGCCGGGTAGTAACTGATTACATGTAATCTGGATTACATAATCGGATTCCAAACATTTAGTACTTGTAGTTAGATGATATTACATATTAAAATGTTCGTAATCCGATTACAGTTACTTTTTTATAGATTACATGATTACAGATTATTCACACAATGGCATTACATTATTTAGAATTTAGTTATTGTCATATGTATGAGATGAATAATTACGCAAGTTACTAAACACTGCCAATATATAACTGACATAAATATTTCAAACCTGGAAGACTTTGTCCATGTCATTGCTTTTTCATGTTTATTAGTGTTTAACCCATCTGCATATTTACTTGAAGTCCCCCTGAGATTTATAGTTTATTTCAAATAATTTAACATATTTGCATGTACTTTGATGTCGGTTAATCGTCATATATTTAATTTATTTTTCCCATTTAAAGCTGTAAAAAATGTCAAAAGTAACGCAAAAGTAGTCCAAATACATTACCTGAAATGTGTAATCTAGATTACATTAATGCTACAATTTTGTAATCCGTAACAGACTAGAGTTTGTAAGTAATCTAGCCAGCACTGGTGAACAGATTCATTGAGTTATTAATGCATCAGATTCAGTTACATGGTGAAAGTTTCATAAACATTAATTACATTCGTTAATAACCACATAACAAACGATTCTTGAGCACAAAACTGCTTTTGTTTTGACTGTATCATTCAGATCTGTGTGTCATTGGCAGGTGATTTGTGATGAATGTCATTTAACGTTTTTATTTTTATAATAATGTTTGTTGCAGTCGCTAACTTTAAATGATGATATTCACACAGTTTCATCCATTTCTGTGAGTTTCATATTGGAGTGTTTGCTCAAATATATGATTTATATTCTGTTAACTCATGCATCTGTATGTCACATGCTCCTTTATAAACGGATCATATGATCTGCCATTCATCTGATGATCTGTAGATTTTGTTTTATTGATCAGGATTTGAAGGTTTTACTCGTCTTTGAGAAACTCCATCAGGATCAGATTGTTTGTAATGAAGCGGAGCAGTGAACTGATGTGATTTGATGTGTCAAGCTGAAGTTTCTCCTCATTTAAACCACCACTAAGTGCTTTTGC
>NW_015786479.1:0-2055 GCF_001515625.1 Sinocyclocheilus rhinocerous | reverse complement strand
AAGAGATATAAAAAAAAAAAATGATGATAGAATTTTCCGTTTGATTTTTTATTTTATTTTATTTTATTTTTTTTCTATTTTTTATTTATTATTATTATTATTTTTGTTTTTGTTTTTTTGTTTACCTTTTCTGAAAGAAATGAGTGATGCCTGCCCATCCAAAACAATAGAATTTTCAGTTTTGGGTGAACGATCCCGTAAAATCAGTGAGCTTGCTCCTAGATGAGACTTTTTTTGTGGTGTCTTGAGTCACCCATCTTAGTTAATGACCTCCTGTAATCACATGTCCCACAGCTGTACCATAAATCTCATCAAAGAGAAAGCAGGACATTATAGTAGTTTAATCACCAGCACGTTACCTTTACTTTGCGGAGGTGCAGGTCTTTTAATCTCAGATGTTTTAAGTGGTGGTCTCTTTACTTGAGTGCTTTTTTATTGTGATGGATTGTTTGGCTGCAAGTTCAAAAGTCAGCCCATTTCCTTTGTATTGGCATGCCTAATCTATTGTGTTCCTTGGCTCCATCTCAGGACTTTTACTATTGTCATTGTTGGTCTGTATGTTATCTGTTTTCCTGCGGCACAATGTTTTGGCGTGTGCAGACTGCACACACAATGTCACACTAAATAGCTTGAGGAAAGTGTTGAGTTGAAAACTGATTCTTACGGGTTTTGTTTGGACTCGGTTAGATGTGCGTTGTTTGCTAGAGAGTATCCCGGAAATCTGTCAAAAAATACTGGGCCCCCAAGGTATAAAGGTAATGTAAATAAATGTATAATAAACTTTTATTATTAAAACATTTTTCTGGTGCATGAGAACTTGGAGCCTCCTCCCTCCGGGTGTAATGGTAGTGAGTTATGGGAGTTTTAATGGAAAATTATAAGAACAGGAAGCTTTGAAGTTGGACCTTGGAAACTGATAAGACATCCTGCATGTGCACACCTCTTCCATGAGCTTGATTTAAGAATAATTATGATCCTTGTGATAATATATCCACTCTAATGAACACAGTAAACAAAACCAATAAGTATAATCCCTACCAGATTTTCTGAATGTATGAATTATTTAAATTATTTATTTAAATGCGTTTATTTTACCTTTTTTATTTCATTAACATTACATGAGAGAGCTCAGCCGTTTGTACCAATGAATTCATATTATGTTTCCACATACATCATTAAATGTATTTTATTTTGTTTTATTTTATTTATTTTTTTGAGCTTTTAGTGATTATATGTAGTGGGGTTCAAAAGGAAACTACATTAAGATTCTACAATTTTAAATCAAATTTAAACCTGGAAATTAACATTCCGAGTTTTAGGATTATCCAAGTAAAGTCATGACATCTGATGCAAAAAATTAAGAAAATATTTATTTTTACTATTGGAATTAGTTTAAAACCTCACTATACTGGACTGTACTGTACTATACTGTACTATTTAAAAAAAATTTTTTTTTATGTAGTTCATTCTCTTTTTGTAATTTATTACAATTGATCCAGTCTTTATGAAACAGGGCCTGGCATCCAGAAGGAAACCTCAGGTTTAATCTTGTTCTTGCAGAGTTCCTGTGCATAGACGCCATGGTTACCGGTTGCCAGGCCAACATTGTTGCACTTTGTGCGTCAGAGGAAGTGGCAGATATCAGTTTCAGAGCAGGAATATGCTGCCACTGCTGATCCATGCTGACCTGTAGCCCTGGTCTCAACCAAACATGACATGCACAAGCAGATTGTGACGGTAGCAGATCTGATCTGGTGCTGCAGTAATGTGATTTGTTGCATAAGGCTCTTGAAATGAAGAGCTCCGCATTATTTTACAAATTCGAATCAAAAGACTTGTTTTCTGTAGATTTAGTTGCTGCGTTGCTCTCAGGGCTCTTTAATTTGAGTTATTAGGTGATATTAATGGGTAGTAGTACTCTTTATTTGTCCCTTCACAGGGTAGTTTCTGCAGCATCGACATCAATAAACAGAAACAACCAATGTATAATATAAAACATCACAACATACAACCACAAACCCTAGCATTAACAATTGGAAGTTTTTTTTTTTCCAA
>NW_015786478.1:0-2053 GCF_001515625.1 Sinocyclocheilus rhinocerous | reverse complement strand
AGTGTGAGTGTGTTTGTGTGAGTGAGTGTGTGTGTGTGTGTGCATGTATGTTTGTGTGTGTGTGTCACTCTGGCACTCAGTGAACTGCATCTGAAGTCACTGCACACTGTGATTTTAATAATAATTTTTTCATGTAGAAATGTAGTTAATTGCTGTAGACACACGGTCAGTCGTGGCTTTTACACAAGATCTCGTATCGAATGATCAGAGAAGCAGCGATCTCAGAGAACGCGAGCGCATCTGAATGTGACGGATGTGAGGACCGTCAGACGGATCAGAGCGGATCACTGTCTGATGGAGCGTAAGATCTCTCATACGGGAGAAAACAAACTCAGAATAAACTAGATGTGGCTCCATGATGGACATTTACACATTTGTTGTTCTATTTCTGTGGTGTGAGGAATATTACAGCAGAATAGAAGAGATGAGCGTGCTGTTAAAACGTCTAAAGATGAATGTAAAACATCTGTATATATGTGGAAGTAGTGATAGACCATGTCTGTTTTTCTGTCACGATGGAGACTCATTTAATTCTCTTGTTTTTAACCTCAGCTGATGATGTACATTGTCATTATTTATTATATTTATGAATGTGTTTTCTGCATGGAAACATTGCTGCTCTCATTAAAGATGATTTCAGATCATTATGAGGTGCAGGTAAAAGCTCAAACACAAGTGTACAAACAGACACAAACGCTCTCTCGTCGACGCTTGTGTTTGATCGGAGCAGAAGCTCTTCAGGCTACAGGAGGGTTTCTGACTCCCTGCAGCGAGAAGAACTGCACAAACGCTGAAGAAGCGTTTCCACACGAGTCAAACCTGCAGCTCGAGCGCAGAGGCGTTTGTTTGTCTCACTGTTTTAGCAGACGTGTCTTTTGTTCTGTGGTTGGATATGAATGCAGGTTCAAGGAATAATTCATAAAAATCTCCATTGTGCAGGATGATAAGCTTAAAATATATGTACAGCAAACATTTATCATTTGAATAATTTGAAAATGTGATGTATGTCATATGCTCTTCCATCTATTTCACAGACAAAATAATAACTGACACACGATGTCCATCCTCTTGGTTCTTCTGATGATCTTCTCATCTTCAGCAGAGACTCACACAAACGTGAAGACACACACCAACCTTCTCACCAGGATCATGTGTGTCAGTCCAGTTAGTATTGTGTCTTGTGGAGTAACTTCATGAGGGCAGTGCTAAATAATAAATCATTCTGCACATTTAGTCATTTTTATGACTATGAGACAATGAGAAGTGTTTCAGGAACAGGTTTCTGCTGCTCCAGAGTCCAGTATCGGACTGCTTTACACACTTCATCAACTGCTTGTCATTGTACTTGGTGATCTGAGGCCAAGATGCTTTTAGTGTATTTGTAAACGATAAACATCTTTCAGGTTCATTCAGCTAATAATTCCGCTGTTTTCTCCTTCTAATAGTGAGTCAGTGTCCATCTGTCAGAGGATCTGAACCATTGTTAGTTTATCTTTCGTATTCTCATTAATGGTGTCTAATTTTGAGGATTATTCTACATATGTTATGTGATACAGAGGTTATATATTTTATACATTAGGTTGTACCTAATGAAGTTCCTGACGCTGGCGAGTAACTGTGTTTATCCAGTTCCTCCGGCTGACGGTGGATGATCGGTGTGGTCAGATGTGTATATGTTATAAACCGCAGCGGCTCTCCGAGTCTCCAGTGATGTGCTTCCATCATGACCTCGAGTCTAGATGTTTCTCTCTGATGTTTAATCAATGATCCAGACGCTGATGCTCTCCCCGCTGGGTTCACTTCATTAGTATTTCACTAAAAAACAACAACTTCACTGATTTTACGATGAGTAACTTCTGAAGGAACATAAAACATGAGGCTTGTGAACAAAAAGCACTTTTTCTAAGACCTAATTAAAGGAGATTTTATTATTCACTGGCTCTTAATGAAATCATTAGAGTCTCCTTTGATTCACAGCAGATGCAAAAGAGAAGTAGAAAATAGAAAAGATATTACAGATGCTATTACATAAAATATATATCTATACATATAT
>NW_015786477.1:0-2051 GCF_001515625.1 Sinocyclocheilus rhinocerous | reverse complement strand
GAACAAAAACACGTCAAGCTACAATAGCAGGGCTTGTCCCATTTAAATATGCTGGTTTCACTCGTGTAATTTTTCAGTCACTTGACTCCCTGTCAAATGAAGGACGAGGAAAAGGCTTATGTTAAACACAGCAGTTTAGGCAGTGTAGAGAAAGCCAGTTTGCATTTTGCATTATTAGGCACTGTGTTCACTGAAATTCGCATAAATGTGAACAAATAATCCGCGAATAATAATAAAACAAACAAACAAACTATGGAAATGCAATCTTTATCATTGTATTTTATCAATATGTTATGTAGTGTATTATTATGACAAGGAATGTAGTAGGCTTATACATTTTTGAAAGTTCAGCTTCAGCCCTCGAATTCATTTGAAAGTTCAGCACGTCTATTTTGGATTGGCAAACGCATCGATATATCCAAAGTACAGTGATAATATTGTGGAAGGCATTTTAAAACGTGGAAAAAGTGTCCTAATCCACAAATCAATCAGACATACAAATGATAAAACTACTGAAATAATATAATTAAGCGTAGGAAGGACACGTTAAAGTGAAAATCTTCAAATTTCCCACCTATATACATCTGAGTTTCATTTTTCTAACATCCCTTAAATGAATTATAATATAGCATGAATGACTATGGGAGAATGGACAAAGAGACTGAGCAAAATTCATGAATGGGTCTGCCCTTTCAGCAGTAGCTCAACTGAGGCGCTAATAATTTGCATGTTGACGATTTGCTCCAGTTTGGGTTGTCTTTCTAGGGACAGATCCGTGTTTCACGTTCTGCCAATTTAAAACTTCTAATAGAAAACTCCTCGTAGATGCAAAGTGACAGATTGCCAGCGTTTATGAATTATTGTCGGGTTGCCCCGGGTCGTTATGACAGCAGCCTCAATGGTTATATCGTGTCACTTTGCATCTGATCAAGATTGACAAAACAACCCTACCTGAGTAAATGACAACAGCATGTACAAAAATCTAATTTAACCACGTCGAATTCCTATGGCCTACTTCTCCTCCTCCTTCTTCTTCTTTTTTCTTTTTTAATAAAATATTAAATCGACGTAGCCTACATCTCGACATGCTTCTTTCATATTTTAAACCCTTTTTTCATTATTTCGAGAAAATCAAGTCTCATATCAAACCTTGAATGAATCTAATATAGAACCAAAAGACAGTCCTTAATCATGCAGTATTTATTTTCTCCTTCATTTGTGTAATTATATTGTGTTATTAGTATAGTATTTTTTTTTTACTTAGTATATTAATTTTATTATGTTAATGTCGGTCATTGTAAAATCAAACACCTTATACACATAATTTCTAATTAGGGTTAAATGCCTCACATCAGGCTACCTAGTATAGTAACATATCTGACCACACGCTTTATATAGACGAGCTTTTATTTATTATATTTGAATTTATTTATCTTATTTCATTATTATTATTATTATTATTTTAACAGCAGATTGTCTAGAATACATTCAGGTTGATACAAAAAGATATTCAGCCCATACAGTCGTCAAACTGTACACATTCTTTATAATCATCATCACTATTATTTAAATTATTATTCTTTTGAGTAACTGATTATACTCCAGTCCGTTTTAGACACTCTAAATCATTTACATCAAGATTAAAGGCCTTGTTGCACAGTGCAACACTTGAACAAAAAAATTTCTAAATGTCAAATCAGTGGAAATATAGATTGTGGTGGTTAATCTTAAAGAAGTGCCTTGTGTGTAGTAGTATATTTGTGGTTGTAGGCCTACATTTATCGCGAGGATGGTAGGCTACTAGAAGAGTTTATCACTCCAAGGGTAAAGGTATGATGTTGATCCTGAATAAGGTCCTAAAATCAACATAATCAATTAACGCACAATAGAATTGATACAACGTAGCTATCTGTATATGAATATCCCCGTTACTCCCCCCGACTCCCCAAAATACAGTGCACGTCCTCACCACCCACACCACACACTATGGATTTGGGCCAAGCCAAAGCTCTAAGAGAAACCGGAAGAAAGAGGGCCTGCAGTTCCAGGCG
>NW_015786476.1:0-2044 GCF_001515625.1 Sinocyclocheilus rhinocerous | reverse complement strand
ATCAAGACTTTGTAAAAGAGCATAATAGGACCCCTTTAATACTTCTGTAGGTGTAGATGATTGTTTCAGTTGTGTTTTGACAACAGACAGTGACTGTGAGTGGTGGAAGTACAGTCAGGTGCTGTTGTGCACCTGGGTGTTGATCACTCAGCAAATTAAACACTGAAAATGTGTTTTCTACAAACTCTCAATGGACAAAAACATGGTAGAACTCATGAATAAAATTGTTTTATGTTGGACTGGTCAACAACAAAGTTCAGATTAGTAATTGCCCTGCAAATATTTTGACTAGCAAAATAGGCCTAAATAAAAATAAAATAATATATCAAATAAATGTATAAAAGATCAATAAAATCACAAAAATAAAATACAACTTAGTTTTATCAATACATTTTTATATCTGTCAGAAAGATCTTAATATTTAATGAAAAATATATTTTTCTTTGCAAATAATTTGATATTTTCAAACCCACTCAAAGTGGCCATTATGAACATTATTCTCACAACTGTCAAAAAAATCTCATCTCAAGTTAGAAAGCTATATTACTTTGCCATGACCACATATTTAAATTAATAGCAAAGAACTGTTGTGTACCACAGTATCAATCATTCAACCAATGAAACATTAAAAATGTCTTTCAACAAACTTACAGTGAACAAAAACTGCTGCAAAACATTGGTAGAACTCAATAAATTATTTTTTTTCTACTAGACTAGTTGAGAAAGTAGTTCAGATTTGTAATATGCCCTGCCAATATAGCTAAATAAATAAATAAATAAGTAAAATTAATTGTAGCAACATATTTTATATTTGTCAGAAATATTTTTAATATTGGGTTTTCTTATCAAATGATTTGTAAACCCACTTACAGTAATGACTATAAACATAGTTCTCACAGTTTTCAACAAAACCTCATATATGTTAGACAGCTAGATAACTTTACCTTGACCACCTATTTAAATCAACAAAATTAGTATCAACAACCATCTTCAATAGATCACGAACTACTAATTGTTCATGTTTGTGAGGCATAAAAACATACATATAGCACAGAACTGATTTGATTAGGCAAATGACTGTTGCTCTGTCAACCAACCTGAAACTCTATGCCATCCTTATTGATGAGCCAAATCAATCCTAATGAATTGTGAAAATTAGACTAGATGTTTGCATCAAATAAACTACTGCATATACTCAGACTATCAGGCTCTTTGGAGCCCACAAATCTGTGCTGTCAACAGGAACAGGACAGCTGCCCTATAGGTTTGCAAAAGGCAGCAATAGCGTCTCCTTGGCTGTCAAGCCACCTGTCTCAGGCGTCAGAAGTTATCCCCTTGAACACACATGCTTCATTCAGACACATATGTACAATCCAGCTCATGTCATCGCCTTTGAGACAAACACTTCACATTCATATCAAGTCGCAACTGTAATGGAAAATAATTTATAGCGCTGCCATTTTTTTCCTTTTTCACCAAAGATGCACAGACAGGGGGAGTCAAACAATACTGTAAGCGAAAAACGTGCTGCGGTATAAGTATGTGACCCCTTTAGAGAGCAGAGATCGCATTGATCTGAGCATCTGGATAAGGGCTCTACAAAGGCATGTGCGTTTAGACTCTGTTTATAGGAGAAAGGGAGAAAGAAAGAGAGACAAAAAGCATAATACTGAAGTGACTTCATAATGCCTCTTTGTCACTAAATGGAGTCCTTTCTTCTAGGGCCACTCTGGTCACTATTGTCCTCCAGCCTGTGTGAAATTCATTTTGACAACCCTACTAATTGGATAAAACCGCTCTCGGCTGCCCGTGGGCCTCCCTCGTACCGATCACATTCCATCTGCTTTCCGCACAGAGGGAGGAGAAGAGTAACAAGGAAGCGAGGGGAGGAGGTGGGGTTTAGCTCCTTCTGAATATTTATCACCCCTTTCCCTTCACCCTATTTATGTCCTACAGACCCCCCCGACCCATCCTCGATTCTCCAAACATCATAATACCCCCCCCCCTTTAGATAAACACATGCGGTGTCAAGTGTGAGGAGTGC
>NW_015786475.1:0-2049 GCF_001515625.1 Sinocyclocheilus rhinocerous | reverse complement strand
TTTAGTGTGGTTTGGACTTGTTTGGACTATTGTTTTATTTTAAGCTGCATCATAAATTATAGCAAAAAAGTGACATAAGCAATGGAGGGATTTGAATTCTGGTCTTCATGTTTAAAATGCAACACTTTACTGCTTGAGCTATTGAGCCTGTAGGTTTTCAGATTGTTTTTTTGATGTGTTTTTATTGACAGTTTTGTTTTAAATGAGAAGTTCTTAAGCAGTTGTGGGATTTGAACCCACACTTTCCTGTAGCAAAAAGCAAATAATTATCCACTGAGCCACAAAATTTGACATAATGGAGGAGTTTTAAAAATAGTAGTAGTATTTAAATTTCTTGGTATTATCTTTTTGCATAATAAATGGTGAAAAGTACCTTAGCAATTGTGGGATTTGAATCAAGACTTTTATGCACCAATATAGAGGTGTTTAGCCACTGCGCCATGGAGGATAAAATGTGTGAAAGTTTTGGATTTTGGTGTATGGCATTACGTACAGCAACGATTTCAAATAATGAATAAAAGGATTCAAACTTAGGAAGTCATGTTAAAAATTCAATACTTTATTTATTGCACCACTGAGTCTGTGGCGTTGTAGCGTGTTTTGGATGTGCATTTATTTTTTTATTTTTCTTAAGCTACAGCATAAATTATAGCATGAATTTGATGTATGCAAAAGCGGGATTTGAACTTGGGTCTCCAGTATTAAAAGTCAACGCTTTATCGCCTGAGCTACTGAGCCTGCAAGATCATAGTATGTTGTGGAAGAGGTGTTATTGAAAGCTTTGTTTTAAATGATGGAAAGTACTTTAGCAACTGTGGGATTTGAACCAAGACTTTTATGTACCAAAAAGCAAACAGTTATCCACTGAGCCAGAGCATTCATAATGTTGCATTGTGTCTTGTTATCACAATGTGACAATGTGGTTTTGAGGGTCGTTTAGACTTTCAGGTGAAATATTGTTTTTTTTATTTTATTGTTTTTTTTTTACTACTTGGCATTGTTATCTTAAAGTACTGATAAAAGAACATGAATGGGCTAATACATTAAGTTGTATTATTTCATGTGTACATTTGTGTATAGAATTACTTCATTTTTCACTTTTACTTATAAATGTAAAAATTATTGGGTGTGATGTTTTTGGTAGAAACAATGAAGATATATAAGAAACGATCATTTATTTTACATAATTTCATGCATATAGTACTTTAAACTAAACTTTACCTTATTTGTATATCACTACATGAAATTGGCTTTCAACATGGAAAAGAAAACCCCACCCCACTTTTAACAAACATCAAGACAGCACTGAGAGAGCACATGCACTTCTCAATCAATCAGTAAAAGAAGAAAAAAAATGAATTCATGAAATCACATGTAGTTCAAAAGAACACTATTCTCAACAAGGGTAACACAAAATCAAAAACTTAGTGAAAATGTAATACAGAACCACATAATTAACAATAAACAGAATGACAAACAGAGCTATGACCCACACTAACTACAAATAACTATATTTACTGTCTTTCATAAGCAAAGACATAGCTAATTAAATATTAATTTGCCACAGCCAATCATTGCATGATGCTGAAGAGTCAGCCTTACACAAGTCATGCTTGACTTCCCACATCGATGCACAGCGATCAGTGTCTGACACAGAACTGTGCATGTCAGTTTGAGATTTTGTTCGACCTGAAAGCCACCTCCACACTCAGTCAACACAGTTTCTCGAGAACGGCTGCATAAGCCACACCATTTCAGTATAACGTGTGTTTCATGTTTTATTCTGATATTATGTTGTCTCACACATCCTTCAAATATGTTATCTCAAAAATCTGTGATAAAGATAACAGCCTTTATATAGTGTCATGTTTATCAAAATAAAACTGATTTTAAAATGTAGACCCCATTAGTTCTAAATGAGCATGTCCGTAATTACCTACACCTGGAGGATCTAATCAAGCCTACCTCAACTTTATCAACTCAGTCAGAGCTAAAGGCTCGAGAAAGCCAAGTAGATATAACTGCAGACCGGAGATCTCCAAAATGGGG
>NW_015786474.1:0-2043 GCF_001515625.1 Sinocyclocheilus rhinocerous | reverse complement strand
CTCAACCAATCAGAATCAAGGACCGGAACTATCCGTTTTATAACAGTAGTTGTACAGTATAAAACTACTGATTTATAGACATGAATTTTAAGTATGAAATGAAATATATAGGAAGTTTAGTGCAAAATAATCAAATGTATTTATATGTATTTGATATTTTGCATTCAATTTCCTTGCAAATGGTATAAATCAGTACTTTACAGTATAAAACTATTGAATTGTAGACATGAATTGTAAGCATGAAATGCAAAATATTGGACGTTTAGTGCAAAACAGTCAAACGTATATGAATGTATTTGATATTTTGCATTACATTTCCAATGTTTCATTTTCTAATTATAACACATTTGAAAAGTTGCTTGAAATTGTACATGGACTGCTTCAATTGCAATGCTTCACGGGACTGTTGAACTTGTTTCTATTTCTTTTAACTTTTCTATATCTTCTTTGGTAAATTACTTTGTAATCAAACTGACTTTTGTCTTCTACACATATACTCACTAAACAGCCTCATACTGTAGGTCTGTCTGCAAATGTTCATACATAATTATTAAATTTTTTTTACTTCAGGAACACGACTGTTGCGCTCAATCACAGTGTAATTCATAACACAAGCATGTGTTGCATTCTCAGCGTTGTTGCGAGGGCCGATAAAGTGAACATTAGCATAAAATGTCCTTTTCTACACTCAATTTTCCCCTTCAGCTCAACTGCTGTCATGGAGGAGCAACATTTTGAAGGGAATCTTACTGAGCAAGTGACATTTTTATAGTTAGCCACTTGAAATAAACTCATGCGGTTTAATGAGAGATACTTGAGGCAAAGTATTGCTTGTTAAGTGTGTAAAAGTGCATTCGTGTAGAGCACGTCAAGGTCATGGGTTTGATTCCCAGGAAATGCATTAACTTTAATGCACAAAAGTTGCTTTGCGGAAAAGTGTCATGCATAAATGTGAATGTGCATGTGTAAAGTATGTTTCTGGCCTAAGAATATAATCGCAAACGGACCTCAAACTCAAAGCTGAATTCACCCACACAAGACCAACAGCCAGCTGTCACGCTCAGAGACACACGTTCGCATCCCAAACGTCATGCTGCCGACTTGGGCAAGAGCACACGGAGGTTGTTTAACCCCGAGAGATCTCAGAGCATCTCTATTCTCTGTCTGAAATCAGCGAGATTGATTCATAGCGCGATCGGCTGAAACGGAGCTCACGCTTAACGCGTGGTGACAGATTCAGGCTAGACGCAGTGTGCGGCCATATCTGTGCCTTTCAGTGCACACTTTACTAGTGCCCTTGAGTGTGTGCTTTACAATCTCATGTGACACACTGAGCTAAACAGAAAGCTTACGTGGCATAACTGCCGCGGCTAAATTAGCATGAGTACATAGCAAAGCAGCAGTGTTTGTTTGCATTCACGTCCAAGTCGCTGTGAGGCAGAAAACGCCGTGCTTTATGCAGTGAAGTAAAAATAATGGCATAAATGAGGAAACTAAGATGATGTTTGTGCATATTCATGTCTGATTCTGTGGTAAATATGACCAACGTTTGCGTTTGAACATGCAGATGAATTATAATCAATGCATGTTTTGTTCTTTTGTTGTGTGGGTGACTCTTTATTCACTGAACACAGCGATAGTTGCTTCTGCATGATGATTTATGAGCGGCAAGGTGTCAGTGTCAGCTAGAAGCGCTCGACTGAGGAAACGCCAGGCTAAACAATAACAGCTGTGTGTGCAACAGAAAAAACGCCCCATGCAACATCATATTTTTAGTTTACATAAATTAAATCTGCAGTGCGTAATTTATGCACCTAACATAATTGTAATCTATTGAGCTGCAACTACATGTTTAACTAGACCAATTATTTTGCAATCAAGTTTGATGTTGCTAATGGCTCAGAAATGACACACGTCAGCATTTAATTTCTATTTTGCTAGAGGATAGTATCTGGCAGAATGTTTTTGAAAGAAGTCTCTTTATGTTCACCAGGGCAGGGCTGCATTTATTTGATCAAAAGTACAGTAAAAACAGTGAAATAT
>NW_015786473.1:0-2027 GCF_001515625.1 Sinocyclocheilus rhinocerous | reverse complement strand
GCGTATGAGGATGTGCTGGAGAGATATAAAGGTAAATTACTCACTAAAGCTCCGGGTTGTTGTGTCGTTTACTTTGGGAAAAGTCTGTATGCGGTTGCTGTAGCTGATATTTTGTGCCTGCTTTACATTTGCTATTTGTTGTCAATTGTCCAAGGACAGTGGAGGATGGTGGGTCTCTATTCCCATGGGTTTGTGACAGGGCAGAGGACATCCAGTGCTTCTGTGCAATGTTATATACAGGGAATGTTCTTAATTAGCAATTTTTCAAAGTGAAAATTTAAAATAAAAACGGAGGACTGAGTGTTTTTCAAGAGGCCACACTAAATGGTAAATGAGTAAACAAATAATAATTTATACAACAAGCCTATCCAGTATTCCAATGCTGGTTCAGATATCCACTGCTGTCAGAGCTTGTCCAGAATCCTTCAGATTGTCTATTTGTGATGTATGAGTTTGTCCAGTTTTCCACTAGTGCAGGGTTCCCCAACTTTTTGTTTTTGTCAGCCTGAAACCGTAGATGAAATATATTTACTTGAAGTCCCCCCTGAGATTTTGTGTTACTGTTTCAATAAATTAACAATACATTCAGATGTTAATGGTTTTGTGATATCAGTTAATGAACCCAAACAAATATAATAATAATAATAATAATAATAAAAATAATAAGTATTGTTGTTGTTGTTGTTAGGCATATTATATTATTAGTTTGAACCCTAATTAAAAGTGAAATTTCAATTGTGCAGTAAAATAAAAAATACATATATGACAATATAATATAATAATAATTTTTATTGTGTTTAGTATTATTATATATTATAATAACATATAAATCATAAACGTATATTATTTTAAATAACATGGAACTGGTGCACATTATGTTCTCACAGCTCATGCAGAGATTGATTTCACTGTATTTACTATGGACCAAGCAGCTGTGTGACACTGAAAACACAGACTCAGGAGCTGCTTGTGTGTAAATGATCCCAGTGCTGCACTTCACCCCGTAACATGCAGTGCAACATACTACATGCTTATTTAATTAAACCACAGTGTTTGATTTGATAATCACACTAAGCTATATCGGAAATATCAGTTTATTTTGTTTAGTTGAGCTGCTTCATTTATCTATGCAATAGTTTATTAGCTTTTCCTTAACTCACGAACCCCCTTTTGAGAAATCTTTCCCTAGTATGTTAGCTTGTCCAACTGTCCACTGCTGTCCCAGCTTGTCTGGTTGTCTGCTGCTGTCTGATCCTCTCCAGTGGTCCACTGCTGTCTGAGCATGTCCAGTTGTTGGGAATCAGTGAAAGATTGTCCTCAGATGGACAGCAGTGAACCCCAGAGGGCCTCAGACGGCTCTTGTGTACTTCTGATGACAGTGTTCCTGTGAAATATGAATACCTCAAATCTAATTGACCGTGATGGGAATATAAGAGAGAGCGAGTGATGTCAGTTGATTCGAAGAGCATCTGCAGCCCTGACGAAAAGGGGCCTCTTAATTATTGATTATTGTAATGAAATGCGATTCTGTCGGGCCATTGGGACAGGGGCCTAAGATAGCACTGGGAGCTTGTTTTGTAGACCGTGATCTTAATGGATCCTCTGTGTATTAACTGGTCATTTTATATCTGTAAAGAATGTGCTGATCTTTGTAAAAAGGCTTTGATATCAAAGCAAATACAGTGTTTTTCTGTACTATTTAGAAAAATGTCCGATGTCCATTAGAGCTACCACAAAACCACCTCTAATAATGCCTATAAACATAGAAGCTCAGTTGTTGATGTACTGTACTAATGCATCCAGCTGCTCCCCTCACACTGTACTGTTTGTCTATTCAAATAAATGTATTTCCTTTGACTGACGTTTCGTCAATGTAACACTTTTGAAACAACAAGGCTAATATGAGCATGAATGCTCACCCTCCACAGAGAGCATGGTAAATCAGGCTTAATTAATTGTATGCATTACACCCACATTAGCCAACTAGGGCTGTGCAATTAATCGCATGCGATTGTCACGCGCATCTC
>NW_015786472.1:0-2011 GCF_001515625.1 Sinocyclocheilus rhinocerous | reverse complement strand
AAAAAGAAGATTGTTCTCGTGAGTGCGGATCATAATTTTCTATACATAAGAGATTCTTTCAAATCTTTTTCTTTCAAAAAAGAGATTCAATTCAGAATCTTACTAACATCAAATTTTTAATTATAGTATATAAACCTGATATATATATATATATATATATATATCAGCATTGCTCATGTTTATATTTGGTACACATGGTTATGCATGGTTATACATGTATACATGATTATATTTTTAAAAATATCAATGACAGACAATCAGAAAGA
Source organism: Sinocyclocheilus rhinocerous (assembly GCF_001515625.1). Lineage (NCBI taxonomy): Eukaryota > Metazoa > Chordata > Actinopteri > Cypriniformes > Cyprinidae > Sinocyclocheilus > Sinocyclocheilus rhinocerous. The sequence continues at coordinate 1,745 of NW_015786472.1, read as the reverse complement.
ATCATTCTTTGAATTGTCCCAGATTTTGACTCATATGACTAAACGAACTGAAATTTCAAAACTGAATTTTGTTAAATATGTTTCATAAACTATGAAAAGCAGCACTGAGAGCCATGCTAGAAGTCATTAAAATGCAAGACATATACACACTGATTTCTGCCATCACAGCTTGCTGTTCCCGTCAACTTCTTTCCTTTTATGCAAACAATTTAATACTAAATTATTTCTTTTCACCACAAGACACTCAAGTTTTGAAATTGACATTTCCCAAATGACCAGATCTACAAACATTGCATTCTGCATAACAAACCAAGAGCAGTTGCCTGATTCTAATCTCAAGCGCTGTGATCGACTGCATTCCAAAAACTGATTATAGTGCGGTCATGTGTTCGATCTGAAGGAGGAAAATGCTGCAGAAGAAAGCTCTAGCTGTTGTGCAACAACTGCAGTGTGAAGGTTATATATTTCACAACACATGGGATTCATGGGTGTCTATGACAACATAAGTGGCACACAAATCGAAGTCCAGCAACCTAAATCATAATGTTTGCCATGGCTGATGTTCTAAAATTCAGAATATGAACAACTTGTTCATAAAGCATCAATTCACACAAAAATGAAAAAGCATCAATTCACACAAAATTGAAAATTCTATCATCATTTACAAACCTTTATGCCATTCCAAACCCATATTACAGTGTTTTCTTAAGTGGAAATGGAACATGCTGAACATTTTTCAAGCTTTTTTTTGAGAAAAACATGTTTACCTGCTGCTGCTGCTTCTTCTGCTTCTTCTACACACCAACATAAAACATGCATTTCTGCCACCTACAGGACTGGAGTGTGAAACACTAAATGACACATATTGGACGCCATAATTTCTTCTTGTTAGTTGAGTTTTTATGGTGGTTGGCATACAATAAAAGGAGGGTCAGAAACAAAATAATCTCTTAGAATCAGATGTATTATATCTATTGAAATGCCGCTGTGATTTTATTGTTAAAATTTCATTAATACCAGGGTGCTGTTTTTTACCAAAATCTATTGGAGGACCTGGACAATGATCGGTGTGTTTCATTAACTTATTTAATGTTAATATACCAAATTACTCAAATCTGTTTTTGTTTTTTTTTGTCTTTATATTATTGATGACAACCACCTTAAAACAGAGGCGGTCATGAGAAATCCACATAATGAGTCCAAGTTAACCACAAGTAGTTTTTCCAAAAGCTGAGGTAAACTAATATATACTAATATATAGAAAGTGCAAATATAAAACACCATCACTGTGACACACGACAATAAAATAATGCAATAAGCATTCATTTAAAAACATGAGATGTAACATAAAACCCTAATGTACATAACTAACAAGAAAAAAAAAAAAAAATCAACTGTTGGTTGTCACATTGTCAGACTTTTGGACCCGTTTTGACTCCGTAGTTCTTCCTGTGTTTCCTTTCATGGTTTTTACATTTTTAAGCATTGAATAATTTTTAAGGTGATGAGGCTTGATTGTTGTTGGTGTTTGCTAGGGTGTTGCTATGCAGTTCTAAGGTGTAGAGAGATTATTTATTTTCATGTTACTACATGGTTGCTAAGATGTTCTGGGTGGTCAAATCTATAGTCTTTGAATAAACCCATCCCAAAGTCTCTTCGCTATCCTGGGCTGCATTCAGCCCTGACGTTTTTTTTAAACAGAAACGGTGGTGTGTTGAACACACTGTTCTGATGACGCAAGAGTT
>NW_015786471.1:0-2033 GCF_001515625.1 Sinocyclocheilus rhinocerous | reverse complement strand
AATTGTAATAATATTTCACAATATTACTGCTTTACTGTATTTTTTATCAAATAAATGCAGCCTTGCTGCGCATAAGCCACTGCTTTCAAAAGTATTAAAAAATCTTCCTGATTACAAACTTTTTCAATGCTATAGAGTATAAAAGGTCTCAGAGTCAAAAGACTTAGAGCTGATATGTGTTCCATTATGGACACCAGGTGCTGATGGCAATAGTTATAATGCAGCATTTGTAATGTATTTCAAACATATTGCATTTTAACATCGTACCTTTTCTGATACTGACACTTGTAGCAGGTGCGTTTTGGATCCTGGTAATTTCAGATCCACTATAGCATCCCTTATAAAAGCCATCTGGAGCATATCTGGTACTGTCGCTGTTGGGATGTAGATTTTTCAGATATGAGTTGGCATAAGGACAGTCAATGTCATTTGCTTTTGTTTGTTTGGAATAGTTCACCAAAAAAAAATTATTCTGTCAAATTCAACCTCATGTCATTCCAAACCTGTAGGACTTTTTTTCTTCTATGGAACACAAAAGAAGACGTTTTGAAGGATGTTCACGCTTCTCTATTCCATACAGTGAGGGTGGATGGGGACTCTCAAGCTCCAAAAGGACAAAAACTAAACTCATCTGGCTGAAGTACATAATTAATGTCTTCTAAAGTCATACAATATCTTGATGATCTTTGGTCACTGGTAACTATTCACTTTAATTTTATGACAATAACTCCTTTTGTTCACGAAAGAACAAGCCATGCAGGTACTGAAAAACATGAGAGTGAGCAAACAACAACATTTTTAGTGAACCATCTCTTCAAGAATGTAAAACATTCAGATAATGTCTTTATGGTGCAGGGATGCATCATTGCAGCGCTTGAGGGGGGAAGGAAGAATTTGAAACATGATGCTAGTTTGTGTGTTTCTCTGTTTACAATCATAATGTAAAGTGAGAGGTGAAATACAGCAGCTTTGGGGCACCTGATTCATGTTTAATTCAGTTAACGCTGAAAGAAAATCTAACAAAGGGTGATTACTCTAAAATTGTTCTGCCAGGAAGTAAAGACATTTTCTGTAAGATTTAATATTATAATATTATAAGATATAATATTATTATCTAATATTATTTAAATGAGTAATATTTGTGTGAAACTACTTTCATGTATTCAGTCATGCAGTGTGATATAATATAAAGAGAGATTTTCAGCATTAATCAGCAAAAATAAGTGAAAGCTTATGCAACCGGCCCCAGTATGTAGGTAGTGTATTCATTCCACATGTGACATCACAAAGAACGTTCTCATTCTGTTACTATAGCAACGCTTGTAGAAGCACAGTAACAAACAACAGCGACAGAAGAGAAACATAATGACATTATTTCATCATTCATTTAGTGTTTCTGTTTTGACACTAATTAATAATTATAATTATTTCTTTGTCAACCTTAAGAATGTGAAGGTCAATTTTATATATTGCAAATAATAATAATAATAATAATATGCTAAGAATATATCATATTAACAAATATTTACATATAGCTGAGATATCAATAACTTAGCATTATTGATATTTATGATTAGATATAAACAAAAAAAATCATAATTTATTCTATATTGCTTTAAAAATTCAGTATTTTAATGATTTAAAATGATTTAATATGCAAATAATGATTTTTTTCTAGTGTATGTGTTTAATTTCTGTTGTCTCACACTCAGAAAACAACTCAGAAACTTTGTAGAAAAGTTGACTTTCTAACTAAACTCCCTTAGCTGATGAAAATTTTAAATTCTGTACTACTATGACAGATTGTTTTTCTTTAATATAAAGTCATATTTCATTTTATGAGACGTGTTTGATTAATGGCTGGGAATGGAGAATGGGGGAAACCCCCACCCCCCCCCACACACCTCTTTTTTTGTTCTCTCTCTCTTTTAACTTGCTTTTGGCAGATCAAACCTATTCAGCCCAGACCATTACACTTAATCATCCAGCATGCTGGGTCAAAGTCATTATCTGTAATGGCAGGGACAAAGCTC
>NW_015786470.1:0-2023 GCF_001515625.1 Sinocyclocheilus rhinocerous | reverse complement strand
TATATATATATAATTTTTTTTAATTATAAATGTAAAATCTAATTATGCTTTTTCTGTTTCCAAGGCAACAAAAATTTGCATTAAACTATGACTCATGGACTACTTCTGTGTAATGACCTATGGACAACTTGAACACTGTGACAGGATATTTCAGCACTCAAATGTCATGACTGCCTCTATGACAATGCAGATCTTATGTAGGTTTTATTTTGTGTGTGAATTTGTCATTCAATATCCATGTGTATTTGACAACCCACTTTTTTAGATGTTGGTGTTGATTGAATACAGTGGTGAAAATATGCGTATATGGGCTTGGATTCACTTAGAATGTTCTGTTATCTGGTTTTGTTCAGCACCGGGTGTGTGATTATTCTAAACTCTTTTTAAAAAGTTCAAAGTTAGCCCACTTTTTGTTTAAAAATGTCCAGCGAGCCTTAAGATGGGCTGTTGTTTAATTTCTTCCTCTTTTTGTATGAAAGTTTAGTTCTTGAAATATATTCTTTTTTTATAATTGTAATACTTAATTTGATTGTTTGTTTTGTCTGTCACTCGTCTTATAGGGAATGTCCACCAAAAAATTTAAATTGTCATAATTTCCTCACCTTGATGTGGTTCAGAACCTGTATGCATTTAATTCTTCTGTGGAACATAAAAGAGATGTTGATGACCAAACAGTTTTGTTTCCCATTGACTTTTTCCTTTTTCTTTTTTCTTTTATTTATTTAATTTTTGGGGTCCATACAATGGACGTTAATGGGAACCAAAACTTTATAGTTACCAACATTCTTTAAAATATATTTTGTGTTCCACAGAAGCAAGTCATACAGGTTTGAAATGACATGAGGGTGAGTAATGATGAACCGACTTTCATTTTTGGGTGAACTATCCCTTTAATGTCAGAACTATGGTTGTCTTAATTTTAGTGGCTTTTTTTATATATTTTAAAAGAGTAGAAAGTAAGTGATTTTTTTAAATAAAATACTTGCTTTTCTCTCTCTCTCTGCTTTGTCATTGGATTTTTTTTATACCATAATTAACACATTGTATTACTCTAAACATGCATTTCTCATCAGTTTGAGAGCCTAATATTATGCATGTTCCAGCAGAGGGTGCTAGAGCACAAGGAAACCCAGAACTGTCGTTTAATATACTTTCAGAGAAACCTTCCTCATACTACAAGCTTCCGTTCAAAAATGACAAGCAAACAATCAAGCACTTTGTTCTTGCATGTAATGATCATTTATTAAAATCTTTGACCTTGACGTAGCATTTCTGCTTGTTCAGCTGCAGTAGTCCTCCAGGTGGTAGATGGTGCAGGGCCTGTGGCAGCACCGTTCCACAATCCCTCTCTTCATCTTCATCATCACCTGTTTTAATGGATCGGCCTCGGCTACCTCATAATCTGCTAAATTTGAGAGCAAGGCTGGAAGGGGAAGTGAACACTTTAAAAAAAAAAAAAAGTTTCATTAAAACCGTTTTGTTCCTCTATTTAAAAGCTGTACATAAAGTCCTCCCTCAGCAATGTCTCCAAGTCCCTCCTGTTTCTGCTGGAGTAAAAGAAGCCTCTAGGCCCACACACAAGGTAAAGCGCGTCCACCAGGTTGGAGCCGCACAGATGCTGTGATGGAGTAGAGAGTGATCCAGGCAGGGAGGCAAGCAGCAGGATTATTGCTGCTGCCTGGAGCAACAGGACCATGATGGGCAGAAGCTGTGGACATGTACTGCCTGGAATGAAGAGCACATTTTTGAAAGCAGTGTTCTTTGTTTTCATGGTTAAATTGATGAAAACACCTAAAGATTTGGTTCTTTTCTGCTTATTGCAATCTTGAGCATTTAGAAAATCAACCAACGTAATATTTGGTTTCCCACTTACCGTTCCTGGGTGAGCACAGTCAATCAAGTGTGGTCAGGATTGGGATGAATCGTGCTGCTTATATAGCATCCTATTGCCAGCCCTCGCTCTTGATGGCATCAGCGGAAAAACAAAAGTTCCCGTGTAATGACATGACTCCTTATGCATGTC
>NW_015786469.1:0-2010 GCF_001515625.1 Sinocyclocheilus rhinocerous | reverse complement strand
TGTCTAAAATCAATCAATCTATCTATCTATCTATCTATCTATCTTTGTTTTCCAGTAAAATATATTTGAACATACTTAAAAATAGATACATATACTTGAGAAGCAAAACTGGTTAAATAAATGATCTTAACCTTATTTTTTTCCTTTTAAAATTGGCAAATAGGAATTTTTCAATTTAGTTAGATTTATGCTTAAAACAATTTTTAAAAAATGTAATGCGGCAGGAAAATAATTAAATAAACTTATTTCAAGATATAGTGTATTGTCTGAAAGTACAACTGTACACTTCGTACAATTTAAATTTGACATTTTAAATTGTATCTTGTTTTAAGGAGGTTATGATATTTTTGACTGACGGTAAGTATATAAAACATTTTCATTATTAGATCATTACCACGAAATCTTCATTTGTTACAACTTGCGAGAATGTAAACATGTCTGTCCCCCCAAATGTAAAAAAGTTATGAAAATTATGAAGATGAACAAATTGTAAACCTCATTTGGTAAGCAAAACAAGTACTCACTCAGTAGTATCACAACTTTTTCCATTTTGTCCATTGCTGGAGAAATTGTTAAGGTGAAAGAGCAGATAGTGATGTCTCCATGAAACAACCTGAACTATCCTGTGGCTCAGGGTAAAAATGACTGAGAGGATATGATGTCATAGCAGCACTGTGGTCAGACTTGTATCTTTCTTTCATGTTGTCATTAGCCGACAATATGCAAACAACTGACCAAATAAGGAAACTTGTGGCTGTCTTTACAGCTGTGAGTTCATTTGGTTTTAATGGGCGTCACATTTTTTTAATTTCATGCTTTGTAAGAATACAAATAGAAAAGGGAAGACAGGAAAGATAAAAAGAGCAGATTATAAATTATGGAGAAGCCAGTAATGGACACAATTTAAACATGAAATCATGTTCGAAGACTGAGTAGTAATAGATTTACAGCATGTTGAGACACAGTGTGCGCAGGTGCGCCTCAACTACGCTGCTATTTTCGTGCGTTACTATTGGCTGAACTCATACTCATCATGATTCATGAGTGTTCCCACTGCAGACTCTATGACACACACACACAAACAATGATTAACCCCAGACTCCTGACGGGATTTTATCTCTCAGACTGGGATGTAGGCTAATTGAGGAGTTTACCTAACTGGCATGGTTTCAAAGCAAACAGGAAATGATTTAAACAATATCCTGACTATCCCAGACAACTTGCTCAATTTCAGCTGAATTCTGAAGTTATTTTATTTTAAGACTCATAATGTATCATTTGGCCAATAAAACATGTTTTTAAAATGTGTGGTGTTTCAGGTGTTATTTAGGAATTAAGAAATATGGATGATTTTGTTTGTTTTACGAAGTGATCAATTCATCCATCTATCCTTATTTTTAACGTATAAGAACGGGCATGTGCGAGTGCGAGGCTTCCGGTGTCATTTCCTTCCATTTATATTTTATATCTGCACCAAAACAGTCCGTAATTCTGCTTAATTTAGTTATATTCCAAACTGTTATTTGTTATCATTTTATTTTATTATCATCTCCATAAACACACTAGTTTGTAGTGCAAATCGTTTTACTGTTTACTTTGCTATTCAGCGGCAAATCTTCGCATTTAATGGAAAATAGCTTACTGTAGCATTGCAAAATAAGATGGATAAGCATCGTTGGAAAATGGTCATTCGCTGAAAACTGATGTGGTCAAGAAACACTTACCAGTAATGAACTTTAGCTAGACTTCAGAAATTGCTTGCAGTCGTCAAATTTGTTTGTTTGTTAGGCGGCAACAGGAGACTGTCTTAATGAGTCATTGAATTAATTATTAATTAATAATCTCAGACTATTGCTTCAGACCCACTTCTTGCACTTCTTCGGCTTCATTTGGAACTATTTGCCTTACAATAAAAAATAAACAATTTTGGCTATGCTCACATTTCCAGCAGTAAATCATGCTGTATAATAAATACACACAGAATACACACAGTAAAGAAACACTTAGGCT
>NW_015786468.1:0-2042 GCF_001515625.1 Sinocyclocheilus rhinocerous | reverse complement strand
CGCCCCAGTGACAGCTTTTGTACCTTTTTTTCTGAGAGTGTAACAACATAAAACCTAATTAGGACAACCAATCTAACAATGACAGGCAAGGCTAATAATAACAGATAAGGCTATGTTAAGAATGTGTCATGATTGAAGCAGTTTCAGCACCCTCTTCATAAGAGACCAAGTACTAGAGGTCTTTCAATTCTTCCTTTCAGCAGGTGTCTGACTGCTAATCTTCAGCCAGGTGCACAACTCAGCACTTTATTAAGTTAAAAACAATGGCATGCCCGCAAGCGCTCCAATTCACAGTGGCACCTACACCACACAGTTAAAGTGGCTCTCTAATATATCAGAGACAAGGAGACATCCTCATCCTCAGTGTCACTATATACGCCCAGTTCAGCTAGTGTTTTAAGTCATAAACTTTAGATTTTAAATAGCTGTTCACTGTTCAAAAGACTCGACTTTGTTTTGTAAAGTTTCTGTTTTCAAGATATTTCTATCGTTTAAAAGATACAGAATGTTTACAGAATAATATGTGTTTCAAAAACTAATTAGAGCTGAGGTTTCCTAAAAATCCATAGTTCCATTAGTTCAAAAAAATAACAATAAAAATGGAAATGAAATAAATATGTGCTCATTTCATAATATAGTATAGCTAGTCAGTTTTATACACCATTTAAATCTATAAAGTTTTCCTAAATTAGTTTTCAACACATATTGTTTGAAATTTCATTTTTTCCAAACAAATGGCTGATCACATGTTTAAATGATTTTGTGGTGAAGTAAATACTACATGAAAACAAATGTAATTTCTACATAAATTAGTTTAGTTTTAGCATGTAATTTATTATTCTAGAAACGACTGAAAGCTCTGTCATGATTAGAGAGCTTGCATATGTCATGAGAAAAGGCCCAGTTACTTCTCTGTTTTTGAGTTTTATTAATTACTACAGAACTCTTTGTGTACTGATATTTTAGCAGGAGTTAAGTTCATTTAATATTACTCTCCCTTGATCCTGCCGATTTGTTCCTTAAAGCATCTAGAATAAGCCTTGTTTTAATCTTTGATCACACTGCTCTCCTCAAAACACAATGCAACTTAAATGATGTCCTGATGTACACCATTGAATTAATTGACTAACAGCAGGTGTTGTATCTAATGCTATACATCAATACAGGGGGATCACTGGATGAGCAGGGAATCTGATAGATGTGTCTGAGGGATCCATTGGAAAGCTAATCAGCCTCTCAGTGGACTGACTGCAGCTGCTGTTGGTGACGCCCCCAGTATTTACACCGGGTGTCTTTTCAACTCTGAGTGCAGCTTTAGAGAGCTTACTGTAAGATCAGTGTTCGGCGCATTTTGTAGGACGCATGGTAGGTGGAGAGATGCTTGCACGGTCTACAAGAGATGTCACGACTGAGGAACATCATTAGTTGTCCCACTGGGGAGACAATGGAGTCTCCGTAATCCCATCTACCCTTCCCTTGAGTTTATAAGATCACACATGCGTGGAGTAGAGAGTATTGGCCCATGGTGGTTTCTCTTGTTTCCAAGCCATAAATCGTTCAGTTGCATCGGTATATGACGATGACTCAACAAGCTGCCAAGTTAGACGATTGTATTCCTAAAATTAGTAAGACATTGGAGTGACCACAACAACTTTAGAGAGTTAAGCCTGTGACATAAACCGACATCAAAGAACTAGATGCAACGAAAGTCACCTGCGTCAAGCCTAAAAAGATGTGCTTGAACACACTGGTAAACTGAAAGTAGAACTCCGAATATTCACTCCAAAGATGTCTTGCTTACCATTTCAAATATGGATCATGTTGATTAGTTGGTCTTCACTTTCTTCATTCCAGACATCTATGAAAATTAGTCACATATTGTAAAGCTCTGGTATACGATGTAAAATTAGAAGAGCATTCTTTGGGTGCCCTTTTGACCTTGTTGTTTGCTTGCTTTCATCTCTTCCATATTTTCCTCTCATGCACTGGTTTCTATAAACTGAACAGCCAATCAAACCTCTCTCATTGACAGTCCAATTTCA
>NW_015786467.1:0-2042 GCF_001515625.1 Sinocyclocheilus rhinocerous | reverse complement strand
TGACAGCAAGCAGGGTGTCAAGAACATGAGGACCAGGCTCTGTCCTGAGTCCAGGAAGAGCGCCCGGAAGCTGTATGAGCGTGCTCTTAAACTGAGAAAGAGCAACCATCACCTCTTCACCAGTGAGTAGACCCAACAACAAAATAATATTATTAGTCTCATGTTGTTACAAAACTGTTAGACCTTCTTTAGTCAATGGAACACAAAAGGAGACATTTTAAAGCATGTCCAGGACAATCTAGTCCATGTAATGAATGAGAACTGGGAACTTTTGCAAGCTACAAAAGCACCATAAAAGTTATTGTTTTAAATGCAAGCATCACTTGTGGTGTATTTGTAGTAAGTAAATTGCGACTTCCTGGCCTTTTAGCCACCATCAACTTGAACAACATGAACGATGGGTGGTACGGAGCTTTGAAAGAGACCATCCAGCAGCAGCAGAACCAGTTGGTCTGGGTCTCAGAGGGCAAGGTAAGCTTCTCTAAAGTTTTGTGCCTCACTATCTAGATGTTGCTTCTTTGTCTAGAGCTCCCACCCCCACTCAAACACCTTAGATCAGTGTTTCCCAACCCTGTTCCTGAAGCCACACCAACAGTACACATTTTGAGACTCTTCCCAATCAAACACACCTGATTCAACTCTTCAGCTCGTTAGTAGAGACTCCAAGACACGAAATGAATGGGTCAAATAAGGGAGACATCCAAATTATGTACTGTGGCTGTGCCTACAGGAACAGGTTTGGGAAGCGCTGCCTTAAATGAGGGTCGGCAACCATAACAACCCTAGCCTCATTTATGTGTCTTAATGCAATCCATTACTACACTGCTCTCTGGAATACTTGATTTTGGTTGGTTAGTTGTCGTCATTCTGTGGTTAAAATGTTTCTAGTTACTCTGTATAATTTAGTAAATAATAATTATGTGCCTGTAATTAGTGGTCAACCTATAATCGCCAAGGCCAATATAATGACCGATATTGGCATCAGCCTTTAATTTGTTATTTTTGGTGTTGGAAGCATGACTTTTATTTTGACAGCACTAAAACTGCCAATGCCTCAATAAATAGTAATTATATTACTGTAATTGTAATTAGTGATTGACCTATATATTGCCAAGGCCCTTGCCATTTTTTTAAATTGGCATTGGGCTTTACATTTTTCTGTTTGGATAAGTGTCGGAACTTTTATTTTGACAGCACTAAAAACAGCAGCACCTGAATAAATAATTAGATATTTGTAATTGTAATTATCGGTCAATTTGTATATCGGCAAGGCCAATTAATTAACCGATAATTTATTATTATTATTTTTATTATCGGTATTTGCCTGAGACTTTTATTTTGACATCACTAAAACTGCCAATGGCTGAATAAATAATGATTATATACATGTATTTGTAATAAGTGGTTGATGTATATATCAACAAGGCTGTTTGAAATGTTATAATTATCGGCATTGGATGATTGGTATTTATGTTTGGCCGAGTTGTTGGATGCATTTTGCTTTCTATAATTAGTGAACTGTATAACTGAATAAATAATACTTATAATAACCATAATTATAATTGGAAAAAACTGAATAAATCTGAAAACTATCAGCCGATATATATCTGATAAAATGAAAAAAATTGTCTAATGTTGGCTGTTAACTGATATCATACAAATATATTGTGTATCCCCACAAACAATTTCTGCTTAAAACAATATTTCATGTCTGTTTATTCATTTATTTGCTTAGTATCCATGTCAAATGTTTTTATTTACTATATATATTAAAAAAAAAACCTTTTTAAGAGCAAAAAAACCAGAGCAGAGCTATTTCTGCTTTTACACAGTTCCAGTCCAAGGCGTTTGATATGCATTAGTTTCCGCTCTCACCATCCATCATTTCATTTCCACTGCTGTGGGTCATCAAACTCATCCTAACCATCCCTCCCTCCCCCTCTCCGCCTGCAGGCAGATGGCGCTCCTGACGATGACCTTGACATCCACGACGACCGCCTCTCCTACCTCTCAGCACCGGGCAGTGAGTACAGCATGTACAG
>NW_015786466.1:0-2040 GCF_001515625.1 Sinocyclocheilus rhinocerous | reverse complement strand
CTCAAGTGTTTAGTATCTATAACGATCCCCTCATGCAAGTTTGGGTTTTCCACCCTGTGAGCAGAGATGACAGGAGGAGGATACAGCTGCTGCAGGATTACAAATCCATATCAGTCCACCCTTTGTGCGCCAGTGGATTCTGTACACTCGAGAAAATTCTTTGAAAATCAACCATTTCGGGGCTTTTTCTCAGTAACTTTCAGTAACTGCCTTCTGCTCAAAACCTTTGAAGTCCTCTTAACTTTAAAAATGTAAAAATTGCTATGTCCTACATACTGCTAAAATGCCAAACAGCATTAACTGAACTTTCAAAGTCTGTAAAGTGAACTGGCAAAACATCTAGTCAGCTGCAACACTACATTCAAACAGGAAGATCAATGGATTTGTTACTTCTGAAAGGAAATGTTATATATGTACTCCACATCTGGAACAAAAGCAAATGCTTTTCTTCCATGCTAAGTGAAAAAAAAACCTGCATTATCCAGCCTTTCCTTGTCTCATCTCAGCTGATTTAGTTTGCTGGTTTTAGAAGGAGTTGGGTACTTATCAGCTAGGAAACTGGATAAGTGACCAGCTAAACCAAATTGTTATGTTGGGAGACCAGCAAACCAAATAGCTGTTTTCTTTTTTGTTCGGACTTTCTCCTTTTCTCCTCTGTTTCTCTTTCTTGTCATGGTTCGGTGGCAATTCCCTGAACAATAAAGACAAACTGGCACAGTGGTTTACAGTGATGTGTACAAAAAATGGCAATGACACACATCATTCGTTTAGTTCGCCTCTTGCCAAGGTGTCCTGTGGCTTCAGCAGAAAGACAGAGCTCATTTATATGCCATACAGAGGGAGCAGGTGTTTCAGCTTCAGGCTAGCTTAGCATCAGTTAATGCCCCTCAAACCCCCCGCAGGCAAAATCATAAGGATGGTCTGAAAAAAAAGGCAAATATAACATATATACACAGACACACACACACACATATATAGCTATTTGGTTTGCTGCTCTAGCTAGTGTCCGAGCCTCACAAGAAGGTATTGTTGATCAGTTATCTGGTTTCCCGTGCAATGTATTTTCGCACAGTGAGGATTTAAATTGTGAGCAATCAAATTAGTTTAAATTGCTGGACATTAAGAGTGCTCAAATTTATACAAAATGTGATAATTTGATTATTCTAAAGCATGTTTTGAAAAACCTTCGGTGTGCACTGAAGTCACATTTGCTCACATCAGCTCTTTTTTCTCAATCCTTTTTTCTCTGTAGTTCCGTTTTAAGTATTAATGAGGTCTAAAGAGCAGGGCAGGTGAATAAAACATCAAAGATACACTTACACAGTCCTTCAAATTAAACTCTGGGTTAGAGAGCAGTGTTCTGATTCCACTAAACATCAAATGCCGTTTTTGAGAATTGAGGTGGTGTATTTTTTTACACAAAAATTCAAGCTGCAAAATATATAAAACTGAATACAATATATTAATAATTAGAATAAAAAAATACTTATGATCGGGCCTCATCTGGAACAAAAATGAAAGCAGAAAATTAGAACAAAAACTGTTTACTATTTTATGACTGTTTTAATATTTGATGTACAACATTTTATTCTTAGCAATATGTAATCAGTTTAATGTTGAGAGAGGCATGATCAGTTAGCAATTAAAATGCAATCCCTTAAGGAATAATGCTACTACATTTAAATTAGGGTTTCAAAGGCACAGAATAAGCAGTCTCAGCAAAATACTGTGTATCTCAATTAACACTTCGAAATGACTTCCAAGAATCATGCCACTGAAACTTGAACCTGGTTAAAACGCTTTCAACATGGCAACTTTGATACCAAACCTGCGATAAGTAAAGCCCTATCACAGAGCACTGATTCCAGCACTGTTTCCAGCACCAAACAAAGAAACACGAACAGTCCTTATCAGTAGACTTTTAATGTATTCTGATAGGTCACAGGAGCCTGCTATCTTACTGTGTCAGACCCACATGGCATGAGTAGGAGACAAAAGAGCAGTGGATTTATTGATTTATTTACTGTATATTACGCTGCT
>NW_015786465.1:0-2039 GCF_001515625.1 Sinocyclocheilus rhinocerous | reverse complement strand
ACATATTAAATCAAATTAAATATAAAATTATATTAAATTACATATATATATATATATAACTTATTTGTAATTTGTATATATTTATTTGTTATTATTTTTTTAATTTAAAAAATAAATATTTATTAAAAATTCACTGTTTTCACACAGTGCTAAATGAAATACACTCATTCTGTGTTTCTAACAGCTGTATTCTTTTGCTTCAATATATAATGGCCTCGTAAGTATGGCTGTTATATCCTACGGATAAAATCTAAAATTGGCAGTGGCCATCACGAGAAACACAATCACATTTGCATTCTAATTAAACCCTCTGTGCAGTATTCATATCTATGTATTTATCTGCAACATGGTGAGGAACGATTACACCTGCTGATAGACTAGCAGCCGACGATTTAAACGACAGCTAATGGCAGCCGTAATGATACGGACACAGAGGAAGGTTTCAGAGAAATCCAGTGCTCTTCACAGCGAGAGCCTGCGGCGGTTGGGGAATTAACACAAGCGGCCGTATAAATGAGAATGCTTTGCTTATTTATCCCATGATTCAAAGAGCTTTGCTGCGATATCCCAGCAGATTTGTGCAACGAAATATAGCATGTAATCCGGCCTGTGATTGGAAGCATTCGAACGGGAAAAACACCAGAAAATGAACGTCTCACAAATTCATTATTGCTCTAATAATGTTGTTTGGACTTGAATGCGTCAGTAAAGGTTTTCACTCTTTGTAATAGTTGTGTGTGAGTCTCTCAACTGGCCTTAGTGTGAAAAGATGGATCTCAAAATCATAAACGTAAGAAAATCATAAACCTGAGAATGTGCAGGACCTGATTGATTTTTCTGAAGAACAGCGGGCAGCTGATCTGCTCAGGACAAACAAGGACGAACGACCATCACAAAACAAAACAAAAAACAGTCGTGGATCATCCAGGTAATGACAGACAGTGGAGATTCAATGGTACAGTAAGTAAATTTTTGAATGGGGCATTTTTTATCAATTCAGTTATTTTGTCTTGTGGACTATACATGTTAACATCTGTGAAACAGCTTATTCAGGACAGTACTAAATAATAAAAAAAACATGCAATTTTTATGATCCCTCTTATTTTGTTATAATTATATAAATTTTGCATATATGGGATATGAAATTTTATGAGCAGAAATGTAGCTTAGGATGCTTTTGCAGAGTGTCAGAGTTGGATATTTTTATCGTTTTTCAACGGCTCGGGGTGCATTGTTACATCCCTAGTATAATAGTATATTAACGATACTAAAATAGCACTGGCACAGACTTTTCACAAACCAAATATACAAGAAAGAAAGTCAAACATGTTTGGAATGACATGATGGGCGAGTAAATTGTGACAGACGTTACATTTTTGGATGAACAATCCTAATCCTAACAAGGCTAATTTATTAAATGTTCGGCTTGAGAAAAGAGTGCTTGTGCATCTTTGTTTAAAATAAACAGATTCAAACTCTTCTCGTCTTCGCTGTAAGTGTGTGTTGACCTGATCCAGACACCAGGAATCTCAAACTATTTGTTATTTTCCACATGCTTCCAAACTTTTACGTGCCACCCGGTTTGACCTTAAGTCCGTGTCCTATACGGTGCTGCTTTAAGATTTCTATTGATTTTCTGAAATCTCACATGGTTCTGATAGAACCACAAATATCTTGGCATTTCATTTAGCCTGAAGTACTTACAGAAGAAGACAAACATCTAGTGTCTAGACAATGAAGTCGACAGGCCGCTCGTGGAGTGATGGCTGACGGGGATGTCTGGGGAACCAGGGATGGCAAATGTAGGGAATTTAGCAATTCTGGGACTGATTCCTCATATCGATTTTCATTCCTAAATGACTCTTTTAACATTAGTGAATAAGAAACACAGTTATGATTGCCTTCACTTCATTTCGGTTTTCAGCAGAACAGAACAAATCGGACATAAATGGAATGATTTCACAGATGTGACTCAGAATAAACAGTTCTGCTCATGGATAGCTAGTTTAGTTGCTACGAAATGCCTCAAACTTAGAGTA
>NW_015786464.1:0-2030 GCF_001515625.1 Sinocyclocheilus rhinocerous | reverse complement strand
GAAAATTCAGCTTTGATCACAGAAATAAATTACAATTTAAAATATATTAAAATAGAAAACATATATTACATAATATTACAGTTTTTACTGATTTTTTTTTCAAATAAATGCAGCCTCGGTGAGCAGAAGAGACATTTTAAAAATCTTACCGACCCCAAACTTTTGAACAGTAATGTACAAACATCTCTAACTGATTTGATTGACATCACAGTAAATCAATGCATTCATGTACATACCAAACGATTTTCATCAAACACCTCCAGCAGCAGACGATGTCTCCTAGGATGCACCTGTGGGAGATTACAAAAGACAAATAGGATAAGTGAATATATACATTAATGTTCATAAATGGACTAACACACTGAATTTGTTTTCACATATCAAAAATAAGTGATGTCTCACTACAAGACAGAGAGTCTGTTCATCCTCCATTCATAACCCTTGACTTTAGGCCTGTAAATGGCCAGTGACTCATACGGTGTATCATTTAGTATTTCATGAAGTCCCCGTGTTGGTATTTGGACCAGCGGTCAGTAACACAAATAGGTCAGAACTTTTTATGCCACTGTCTGAATCTGGTTATGATTCATGCACTAAATATGAGACATTTTGTTGCATGGAAAAAATCAACAGGATATTTTTCAAAAATATACAGCACGGACCAAAAGTATGAAACCACACTGCAACTGAACACTGATTTTGTGCACCTGAAGATAACAAAGTTTTTGATATTAATAAAACAAAATACAGGTATGAAAAACAAAGAATAGGTATGTAAAATGAATAAGAAATGCTTCAGATTCTGCACTATTTCTAAGTCGCTTTTCACAAAATAAAAACACTGATCATGTGACTCGTTGAAACTCAAGATGCTCTTTGGAACATCTCAAATCACGAGTTAAACTACTTTTGTAATCATATTTGTGTGTTTAATCTTCAGTATGCTTGATATGAAGTACTGATGAGTCTTTGTAACATCTTGAAATGGTTTCTCTCAACACACTGCTGTTTCCAGAGAACCAAACATGCATCTCTCTGTCCTTTCTGAGAAAATGACCGATGTCTACAGAAGAGAGATATGCACACTGCGTCAGTAAATGCGTCACAGCTCGTCACATAACAGCAGGGAAAGTGGACAGAATGTAAGAGGCACCCCTCATCTCAAACGCACCCTGTAACTCGACCCCTGACCTCTGACCCCAGAACATGTGACTGCACCTCTCTCTTTACATCATCTCATCCACATTTTTTCATCTCAGGAACATTGCTAAGATTAGACCTATGGTTTCACAAAAAAGAGATGGAGATGCTTGTGCATGCCTTTTTCTCTTCACTGATGGATTATTGCAATGTTCTGTACACTTGTTTGAGCAAATCTTCCATGGATCGTTTACAAGTTGTACAGAATGCAGCTGCAAGGCTTTTGACCAGGACCAGCAGGAGGTCGCACATTACTCCCGTGCTTAAGGCCCTTCATTGGCTTCCTATTGGTTTTAAAGTGCATTTTTAAATTTTAGTTATTACTTAAAGAGCCCTGCATGGTCAGGCAGCCTCTTATATCCAGGCTCTATTAGATGCACACTCCCCTGGTCGGTCTTTGAGGTCTTAAGACAAAAGGTGACCGTGCATTCTGTGTTGTGGCTCCAAGGCTCTGGAACTCTCTCCCTTTAACATTGAGAACTATGGGTTCTGTAGAATCTTTCAAAAACACTTTTAACTAACAATATGGTTTGGCTGTTATTCAATTTTTGTTGTTTTTTGGTGGTATTTAATTTGTTTTGATTTAATTTTTTATTGTAAAGCACTCCTCCTTGTCTGCGAAAGGTGCTATATAAATAAACTTTTACTTACTTACTTAACATGCTGCCCAAACAGACTGTTATTTAATTAAAGGGTGATTCTTTAACTAGGAACATTAAGAAAAAAAATGTCACAAATCAATGTTCATTGCATGTCCTGGAGTAAAAATCTGATCAAAAACGGTAATTTTTCAGCTATTAGAGAAAAACTAAGACATGCAGAGTTATCTA
>NW_015786463.1:0-1988 GCF_001515625.1 Sinocyclocheilus rhinocerous | reverse complement strand
GTCACATGATCCTTCAGAAATTATTCTAATATGCTGATTTGGCACCTAACATTTCTTATTATTATCAATGTTGAAAACAGTTGCTATATATATTTGTGGAAACTCTTCCACTTTTTTACTGTCACTTTTGATCAGTTTAATGCGTCTTTGCTGAAAGTATTAATTCATAAACTTTAACTTTAACTTGAACATTTGACAACAGATGCCATTTTGATGGTTCATTGGCATCTGTTGGTTCATTAAAAATGTCCAACATTTGGTTCATTAAAAATGTCAGTCACTCTTACAACAAGAAATGTTCCTATTAGCCCAGGGCTTAGAAAAAAGGTATTTTTTGTGTTCTTTGGCCTCCTTTCCAAATGTTAACCATTGAGGAAAAAAATGAACCAAATCACTTTCTTGCATCAGAATCTGTCCCGGTCACCACAGTCAAGACTGGACACATGTAGCTCATCTGTAGAACGTGGCGCTTGCAACGCCAAGGTCAAGGGTTTGATTCCCTGGGAAAGAAAGAAGTGATAAAATGTGTGCCTTGAATGCAATGTAATTTTGGATGTAAATGTAATGAACTCTTTTCTTCGTAAGAGCATGTGCTATAAAAGGATTTGCAAATAGCAAGTGATGTAATTCTGACAGTTTAATGTGGACAAAAATTGTTGGTTTTACAAAAAAATGATTTGAACAAAATAACATTATTAACCAATTATAACATTTAAAAAGCTAATCATGTTCCAATTTCCTCTGGAACAACTGGAATGGGTTTTGTGCACTGTTTCCTATTTCATTTGTTTTCAGGTTTTGTTCCTACTGCTTTTAATTCCTGTCTGAGCTACATCATCACATTCATTGACTGAAATCTTAGAATCTCTCCATTTATCAACAATATTGGTCTTTCAGGAGGATTCGTGCAATTGTGGGAAAACATGGCACATTTTGTATAGCACAATAAGCACAGACTTCTCATATCAGTCATAGACTACACTAATACACTTCTCGTCAGAGAACTCTTTCAGATACTAAGAAAACCCCATTTCTCACATTGCATTTGTTGCAGTGTGTTATGGATTCGTAGAAAAGCTGGTAACACAGTTAGGTTGACCCAAATGAACACAGTGCTCTCTTTATGTGTGTGTGCGTGTGTGTCCCTCAGTGATGTGATTGGATGTATTCAGGAATGCCTTGGCAGCAGAGGAGCAAAGTCACATCTTTATTCTTTATGTTGTGATTATCATGTGAATAGTGGAGTGAAAACACACAGGTGCATTATGGGAGAATGTTCGGTAGAGGGGTGGCAACATATTTGAGCTGGGTGTTCATGTCATGCATTTTGCAAGGGAAGAGTGGGTGAAGATGGATCAGGTGGGCTCCAGAGGTGGTCAGCTGTCATAAGACTAGTGGAAACCCAGCTGTGTTTGGCTATTCCTCAACCATGACAGATTTTCAAGTTGGCGGTCATAATAGATTGTAAATAATTTATTAAAAGTCTTTGCATTGTGCTGATCTCATTAAATATATATTTTTAAAATCGTCTAAAGAAAAGAATAGTACCTTTTCAGAATTGTACCCTAACAAATATTAGCGATATTAATAGTCAAAACAGTATATTATATCCCAATTATAAAATCCCATAGATTAAGAATTTTAATAATGATTTATTAAAAGTAAATAATTACTCAATTTCTGACAATCTCCATAAGAATAAACAAGTGACGGGGAGGACACCCAGTTCAAATATTTATCACTTTTGTTCAGAAAGGATGCATTAAATTAATAAAAAGTGACTAAAGATGTTTGTTACATAAGATTTCTATTTCAAATCATTGCTGTTCTTTTTAACGTTATATTCATATTAGAAAATGCAGAATGGTCTCCACAAAAATATTAAGCTGTACAGCTGTTTTCAATTTTGATAGTAATAATAAAAAAAGTTATGTGGTATATGGTATTCTTGAGCAGCAAATCAGCATATTAGAATGATTTCTGAAGGA
>NW_015786462.1:0-2041 GCF_001515625.1 Sinocyclocheilus rhinocerous | reverse complement strand
TCCATGACTGCATGTGTTTTGACTCCGCAACTGTAGATGTCGCTGTGAGTAAAAGCAACGGGAAGATTTACTGCCGAGGAAACAACAAACACGAGAACATAAACTGGATTTATAAATCAATCCATTAAAGTTGTATCTCTCCAGCAGTAATCTGACGCGTGTCGTTGCTAAAGAGGTGAGCCTATGATTTACATGTCCTGTTAAAGAGAATCTGCGAATATATAATGCAACAGCCATATAAACAATGTCGTCCATGTATCTTTGTACGTACGTGACGTTGCGTTTGATAACATTTTAGATAACAATTATTAGACAAGTTTTATTTAAAAAGTGGTTGTCTTGTGCTTCAGCATCTGCAGGAATGGCGTCAGACAAATCAGTACAAATATAAACTTGCAGCATTATTTGGGGTTTTTGTGTTGTCCCTCCTCGTATTGGCCATTACTTGTTGAAGATCTTGTTGTGTACGAATGTAAATGTTCAAAGATTTACACAGACTTTTAGACATTGCGTTGGTCTAAAGTAGAATAGAAAGTTCAGGAAAAAATCAGATTCCTTAACTTTCTACTCCGATTCCTCTACTTAATATTTTAGACCAACGCAATTTTTTTAGGCAGTAAACTTGTAATAATATAATTAAATCAGGAATGTTTTATATAATAAATGAATACAATGAAATTGTGGTTTAAATTGGCAGTGGCACAATAAACAAATATTTAATTTTAATACAACATATGCAACTTTCCATGTCATTACAGGCTGAATTCAGTTCACAGAAGCATATGTATAGAAACAAAAATACATTTATGTTATAAGGTTTATATTTATAAAATATATTTTTATTTATGTATTGAATCCGTATATCCCCGTTTTGAACCAAGAGCCGTACTGCAAGGAGAGTTACATATCTTTAGTACTTTCCCCTGCCTTACGTCACATCTGATAAATCTATATCTGGTTAGACAGAATTCCGTGTCATACACTCACTCAGTATCAGCACTGAACACGGTAAGACAGAGTTGTGCAATATGCATATATTGACATTTTCTTTTCATTTTGCTAGTACATGTAATGTTTGTCTTGAATCCGCCTCTGCTCAACCAACCTTTTTAAGTTTTCTATTTTATTTTGTATTATAGTTGATCTGTTTTGTGTGTTTTCCTTTTCAGAAATGTCTCTAGTCAAGCAGAATCTCCTCCCGAATAATGAGGCAAACATCAATAAACTGATCAACCTCAAACTGACGGCTTCATATGTGTATCTCTCCTTGGTCTGTTTACAAACTTTGGCACCACATTTATGAAACGTTGTTTTTAGGTTTATTTACATTTGTGTATTTTTTTTTTTTAATGAAATGCACAGAAATACACTTGAACATACATTTGTCAATGTCAGCAATTTAATGTTAAAAGTGCATTGTGCACATGTTCTAAATTATTTTTTTTAGAAAATATAAATGAATATTAATGGAATGTTTGAGTGTTTAGAATTGAATATTCTGTATGCACTGATGCTGAGTTAAAATTGTTCATGTACAAATAATTGACCCCTGCATATCTGTTTAGACAGTAATACTAATACAGTCTCTCTGTGTCTCATTACAGGGAATGTATTTTGACAGATGATGTGGCTCTGCCCAACTTCTCAAAGTTTTTTCTAGAGCGTTCACTGAAGGAGAGGGATCAGGTGGAGCACCTGCTGGAGTATCAAAACACAAGAGGAGGACGAATCGTTCTCCAGACCATTGCGGTGAGTGGGTTTTAGAAGAAAGGTTCACCTAAAAATGTGAATTGTCATTTTTCCTCACCGTCTTGCCGTTCTATACCCGTATGACTTTTGTGTAGCACAAAAGGAAATGTTTAGTAAAAAATGCAGGTGTATGCTGAAGACAAAGTGCCATAAAATATCAGAAAAATAATACATATGACAGTCTGCTGAAGCTGTAGCTTTGAGAGATTTCTCAAAGAGAAGTAAATCGTACACTGAAACCCTGTGTTTCCACACTAGCATACTTTAATGCATACTAGCATTAGCATACTTT
>NW_015786461.1:0-2038 GCF_001515625.1 Sinocyclocheilus rhinocerous | reverse complement strand
TTTTTCCACAAAATCTGTATTTTTCTATCATTGTTTGGATGTAGTCAAATCAATGTTATTTTAGTGTCATATTGAGATACTGTTATGGTTTTATTAATATTTTGAATACATTTTTAGTTTTACATTTTCATTTTTCATTTTCATTTCAGTTAAGGTTTTAGTACTTTTGTTGCGTTTTTGTCATTGATATTAGTTTTTGTTTTCTTTAAATATGTCCATATAGTTTTTATTCATTATTATTTTGGTTTTAGTTATTTTAGTAAATCAAGTTAAACTAAATGATTTTTATTTTCATTAAAACATATTTTTTCAAGGTGACATATGTTTTTAGTTTTAGTTAATTATAATAAACATCTGGCTCATGTTTGCATTTTCTTTCTAATTCTGATGATTTGCAAAAAAATAAAAAATATTACCCAATTCTGTTCAAAAATATCAATGAAAAAAATAAATCCATCAAATATTTGTCACAAAATTAAAAAAATTCTAATTATATGTATGTATCATAAATCATATTGTGCATATCATAATATCACAAATGCTTAATTTAACTATAAATCCTCAAAGGAGTGGAAAAATATCTTCAAATACAAATTTAATGTCAAAGAACTTCACAAAATAAGCTTTTTTTTTGACGAAAGTGTGACGTGAAGCAGCAAAGCAGACACTATTATTTGGAATCAGCAGCTCAAAATGAGTCAAAAGGTTTGATTCAGCACATGATGCATGGTTTGTCTGTTGCATTACAGTGCATTTGTAATTGTGTCTGCGATTGAGAACAGATGCATGATTCGGATCTGTTGTGATCTAATTACAATCACACAAGCGTATTGTGCTTCCAAACCAAACTCACAGTCATCATGTCTCTCTCCACATTCATTTCCTCAGACGTAAATCATGTTCACTGCATGAATCGAGGTGAAACAACATGCACACAGGCATTTCAGCTCTCCGCCGGTTCGTTACTCAAGCAGGAATGTAATTAAGCGAGTGGGCGGAGCCGGATGTTGATTGGCTCGGGCTGAATGAGATGCTTTGTGGTTCTCAGCTTTAATTCTTTAATTGAACCTACACTCAACCGTTTCCTTATTACATCAGCACCTTCACACTTTCACTTTATATTAGTCCTTCTCTTCTGGGAAGATGGACGGAAAATATTTCTTTCTGCTGTTTGTTTGTTTGTTTAAAACACTGATGTAAGTTTATAGGTGAACCTGGAAGGACAAAGTTTTCCTCTTTGTTTTAAGAACATTGGATTTGTAAAATAAGGCCTGTAGTTAAAATCACTAGAAGAGACTTTTGTGTTTTGTTCTACAACATAAATTGCACAAGCATATGCATGTTTTAAACAAATAAGTTGCTGTGAATGCACTTGAACAGTCATGCATATACTTAAAACCTTTATAGATAATGCGCTATAAAAGTATTTTAATGCATTAATTATATGCACATTATAAAGCATTGTATGATCTCATAAATAATTGTGACCACAGTTATAAAACATTATAATATGTATCCGTTCATTGAACACTGTTGCTGTTCAGAAAGTATAATGCATTAAAACACAAGATAAACAACCGTTTTCAGATGCAACAAAAAAATCTGCAAATATGCAAATGTTATAATCTATTTAACCTTGGTTACAATTGTTTATTAAAAGATATAAGATATAATGCATTATAATTATAATGTACATTATGAACACCTTAAAACACCTAATGAACACTATAGAGCATTATATATATATATGTATATATATAATCATGACTTTCTGTATGCCACAGAATACAGAAACATGACTAATGTAAAGTGTAAATGCAGATCTCATTTAATTGGACCTGGATGATTTCCTTCAAATTGATAGTTTTGTGTCTTTAGTTCATGTCTGTTAGCTTTGATCTCATTGATACACAAGTGTACTTATATAAGCAGACAACATGAACTTGAAAAAGCTGAAGTAACAAGTTGCTATACATAAAGATAACAGCTGCCACAAATGTGAGTTTGTGTTTGTATTTTAAAATGTGTGTGTGTGTGT
>NW_015786460.1:0-2036 GCF_001515625.1 Sinocyclocheilus rhinocerous | reverse complement strand
ATACATGCATACAGATCATTGCAGCACATTCTGTTGCTACAGGCAGCTCACATATTATGCATTGACGCATACATGGTAATATTAATGCACCCACCCACTGCCTGCATTTTTAAATGACCTGCTGCCTAAGCGTGGACACCTGTTTCCAGTTAGAAATCAAGATTTTGAAGGAACAATTTAATAAAAATGACAATTCTGTCATCATTTCTCGACTCATGTCATTGCAAACCTGTAAGGCTTTCTGTCTTCTGTGGAATTCAGATGGAGGAACAGTTACTGGCCACTTTTTTCCCATATAATGAAAGTGAAAAACATGAATGAAATCAATGATCTGGGATGTCTAGCTCAAAAATGAAGTCATACAATAGCTTTGTGAAGTGAAAAGACTGAAATTTAAGAGCTTATTCACAGAAAAGGTAATTCTGTAAAATATTTCACATTCTCTTCTTCAGTGACACTGATTTCTAAATGCAATAGCAGTGACCTTCAGACTTTAACAGAACTGAACATACTGCATTTTTAATAATATGCTTTGAATCATCCACTGTGTTGGAGCTACTTCCCATGCTTCAGTGTTTATACTGGTGATTCAGTGTAACAAGTCACTCAAACTAACCTCCAGGGAAACAGAAAAGTCTGAATGATGACCCATGCAAAAGAGATCAATACTAATGTCAGCTATTGGATTGGTTCAGGTCCCTCAGGACCAGTGTGTGATTGGCTACTTAAACTGGGATGATTTGTATATATATCCGTGCCGCCATTTAAAGCGACACAGTCTCACTGGAGCTAACTGGCCATTTCCTGCCCAGCACACGCATGCTGAATGGGTTTACCAATAAAACCCCTCAGGAGCTCTGTCAGGGGCTTCCTTTAACTGACAGCGCTGAGGAAAATCCACCGCTGAAAGAAACTGTAGTTCATTTCTCCACTCTATTGTGCGAGTCCATAGTGAATTGATTGTAACAGTCTAGTTATTGAAATCAATACCAATAACTGCAATCCCTCATCCTCTGAACGGATATCCAACCAATCAATGGATATCAAATTATAGTTTGCCTATTGTGCATAATTTCCATTTGAGAGGCAGCGAGCGGGATTTTGTAAGAATAAAGATCAATGTTTGTTAACGGCGGTCATTATGACACACTTTTTGACAATGCAAACATTTTAATTGTTCATGATTTTCAACTATCATAGTTCATGCTTCTTTGTTGTAACATTACTGTCATATTGCAAATGGCATTCAGTTATAACATTGGAAATAAAAATGATTATTTCAATTTCCTTTATCCAATTTTGTGGAAAAATATCACTTGACAGTTCACTTAAATGGGTTAAGAAAGCTGCGAACAAACAGATGATGTTACTATTCATGATTTTTAGCTTCCATCAGTCATAATATTGGAAATAAAAATGATTTTTTAAATTACTGTAATGTGCATACTGCACACATTTAGGTCATTCTGTGAATACCAAAACTTGCATATTGTGCACAACATTCATTCTGGATACTGCAGAAATAGATAATGTAGCATGCCATCCGAACGGCCTTGGACCTTATAACTCGGTTATATTAAGCAACTCTGCACCTTAATATAAAAATAACTCAACATGACTGTCTGTGAAGAGAAATGGCTTTTATTTCATGGTCCCTGAACCTTCCTGTATCATTTTGAATCAGAACTGACACGATCCCTATTACAGCTCCTGCATTTTATGGCTTCTTGCTTGGCTGACATTTCTGTAACATATGATTACATTATAAGACTATTAAACTTATCAAGTGTAGGCTCAAAAAATCGTCGACCACCGAATCCTACGGACTCAAACGGGGGTTGAGAAAGGGGCGGGGCATAGACTATTCTCTCCGGCCGGGAAAAATCTGTTGACATGTTGATAGATTAAAAGACGGAGCGAGCATGAAATCTTTCCAGAAGACTACAGCCAACAAAGGAGAACATCCTCAATAGCCTGCCATTCTAATTGGATCTGACAGTCAAGTCAAAGATAAAAGAGAAACAAGATATGGGGCT
>NW_015786459.1:0-2035 GCF_001515625.1 Sinocyclocheilus rhinocerous | reverse complement strand
TTTAATAAAATATTCTTAAGTAAAATTGTTGATTATTTTGTGGGACTAGTCGATAGATTAATCTAAATAAAAATAGTCGTTAGTGGCAGCTCTAAGTGCATCCTTCCTAAATAAAAGTATCAATTTCTTCAAAAAGAAAAAAAAATCTTACTGACCCTAAACTTTTGAATGGTATAGCATAAATGTGAAATAGCCGTTCTTGCACTCATGCCAGAAAATAAAAACTAAAGCATTTGGATTTTGAGTATTTATGTGAGTCAAAATATAGACATTACTACACAGTTATGTAATATCCAGGTATGTATTTTGGACACACTGCTCACCCCTTAACAAGCCCCTATAAGCCTTAGCTAAATGCTGTAGTACTGTGTAAATGTACTGGGAAAATTATGCTTAAAAAAAAAACACAAAATACATTTTTCCCCTTAATATCGAATATTGAGGTTAAGCAATGTGAACTGCACCTAAATACAGTTCAAACTCAATATTATCTTGCTAACGTAATGGCAAACTCTTGCCCTCAGGATGACAAGATCAGGCAATTATGTCCAATTAGGAAAGGTCAGAGGTGAATACTGTGCACTCTATCACTGAGATTCACGTCATAAATTTCACCTCAAACTCATCTGTAACAGTTTCTGTCATCAGCGTCCATGAGGCACACAAAAGTACACATTATCTCAGTTTACAGAAATGGAGAGCAGAGCTGAGGAGAAGCTGCTCTAAACCTGGTGAGCTGAGGTGAGGCATCATTTCACCAATCTAAGATGCACCTGGGAAAAGTGTTCTGTCTAATCTGGATACTAGCAGACTGACATGAGGAACCCACACGTAGGTACATCCCAGGTTAACACTCACCCGAGGGTCAACAAAGCTCTTCCATCCCCATGCAAGAGGGTGGAATAAAAGTCAGACCATCAGAGATTTCAGTAAGAATTAGATTATTCTGGATTAGTAAGAACCACTGCTGTGTTATTATTAGTTCTTGGCACTTGTGATGACACCGAAAATGTGACTAACCACATTTCAGTCAAGCTTACAGTCACTTGAGATAGTTACCCAACACCTCCTCCAATACAGATATCAGTTCAGAATAAGACATATAATGTTCTGAATGGAGCAGTAAGTAATACACTGGCAGCATGTTAGAATGAAAAATTAGCACCCAGGTGATGGATGAAACCAGAGAAATGTTATAATAATGATTATAAATATGCATTTAATTCTTAATTTTAATAAAGCAAACATTATTTGTCAAAGTCAAAAGAATTTTAAGAAATTAAGATCCTATGGGTAAATATCACAAATCCGTCAAACACATTTCCAGGTCATATTTCACCCCAAAATAAACAGAAAGAAAGAAAAATTGTATTTTGTGCAAAGGAAATTATGTCTATTTAGAACCTGTAATGTTAGTTGCATTGTGGCACTATTTTTATGGAAATTAAACATTTTTCTGCACAATTACCATTATAGTAATAGTCAATAAAATGAATATATAGGCAGCATATTAATAGAAAAAAAAATTATCCAAGGTGGATTTACATTATTTTCTATTATACAATATTTGCGTATAGTGCATTTTCATGCTTATTAGAGAATCACATCACCAACTTTGCAACATGCGAACTGCAAATTCTACTCAAATGAATTGAGATCCAAGATTCCAGCGCACTTTCAATGCAGAGCACTATTTGTATGATGCATGGAGACAACAAGGAAGCTCACTAGGTTTTGCATTAGACAATTTTTGTTTATTCGTGTACGTTTGGCTTTGAATGAATGAGGCGTCAGTCTGGGCTAAGAGAGACGCTTTTTAGGCCAGGGCATCACCTGACCTAAATCCTTGTCATGATAAAACCCTGCTGACTCCTTATAAACATGACTAGAGCTTTCTATCTGGAGACGTACCATTGTTCATAAACGAGGGGGAATACAATCCCGAGCTCATGTGTCTGAGCTGTGTACTTGCCACAAACACAGATTATAAATGGGAGGAAACATTTAAAGAGTAGTGTGTAATAATAAAATGTGT
>NW_015786458.1:0-2022 GCF_001515625.1 Sinocyclocheilus rhinocerous | reverse complement strand
CTCTGCAGGAAAATGGATCTCGAGGGCCAGAGTTGAGAACCCCGGTTCTACACACTCATCTCTGGTTTTATGGTTATATAGCTGGCTTAAATTACTGACTCCTAACTAAACAACGTGGCGCCATCTAGTGTAAAACGCGAATAAGTGCACTTCAGCAGCACAAGAACACAATCACACAAAACTGATCATTCTGCCATTATTTACATCGTATTGTTGTTCCAAACGTATTTTATTTATTTATTCTTTCATTCATTCATTCATTCATTTTCGCTTTGGAGTGAAACACAAATGAAGAAATTGCGAAGAATCTTAACATAGCATAGAAAGACCTTAAATCATCTGTGCTCTTCTCATAAGACAAATAAATCATTTAGAGATGTAGGGTTCACAAAGGTCATAACCCTATTTATTTAGCGTATTTCACTGAGCACAGTGTCTGCATTTATTTATTTATTCATTTAGCAGTGCACTGTACAAAAATGTGCTTCACTGTGTAACAGATGTCACTCTACAACAAAACAGAGAGAGCTTTGTTGGTAACCAAGCATATATTTAATTACAAAAATATGAATTTCTCACTATAAATTAAATGAAACTTGTAGAAAATGTGTGGAAAGTAAGTCAACACTGAGCTCACCTGAGTTTTAATAACTTCAGGCAACATAAATTAAAAAAGAAATAAACAAATAAATAAAAAAATAAGGAAGGGTACCATCCGTTTTCCAATGATAGCTAATAATATAACCCCAGTTTCACACCTTTTTTTTTATGACAAGATGAACAGGGTAGTTACTTATTTTGCAATGAAACATAAATAAATAAACACATAAATCATTAAATGGCTCAATCCAAGCTGTAATTCGCCAATGTCCAACATACATAATTTTTGGTTTCAATATGAGGATCTAATGATCAAAAGAACTCCAATTTCACCTAATTGCAGAATGGCACAAAATACCCCTTCTGTGAGCAAACACAAAACCACAAACAAAACAGTTAAATCCTCAGCAATACTGCAATCAAAATAAATAAATTTTTTGTACTGAGCTGACACCAGACCAGAAAAGCTCCAGAGTGTCCTCCGGTGGTAAGGTTTGCAATAACAAGGGAGACAGTAAATGCACCATGTTTCACTTCACTTTAATTATTTTCCCCCTCATTTTAGGAGTGCTGAACGTTACATTTGCCATGAATTGTTGAATTCTGCACCTTTCTCCCCCTCTATAACATCACACACATAACACATTGTTTTGACAACTTCTTTTTTTTTTTCTCAGTTACACCGGGGCCATGAACTCTTGCTTATGTACATATGTGTCCCACATTGCCCTAATTTATCTGTGAATTTGTACTATTTATTTTAAAATAATTGAAAACTTCTTTCATTTTAAGTGTCTCTAGTTCATTGCAGTATGCAGTGCTTAGTACATTGATGGCACATGCAGAGTTTAACATCATCACGTTCAGTCTAATTTGGTGTGGCTCAAACTCACCTGTTTGTCTCATAAAGTACCTGCACATGTAGGAGTAAAGGTTAATGAAGCAGTCGACAAACTGGCTAAACAGGCAATAAAACATACGGATATTGAAGTTCAAATTCCATTAGGTAAAGCAGATATAAAAGGAAAAATCAGTGGAGCTCCACTCTCAAACAGGAAATACGTCACCTCCACTCAGTGTTGCCAAGTCCACGGGTTTCCCTTGGAATTGGGCTACTTTAAAATCTGTTGCCGTGGGTTGTTTTTCATGTCCACGGTTGAACCCAATAACATAAAAAAATAAAAATTATAATAAAAAAATAAATTACAACAAATAGGAGTTGCCAGGGGGAGGTAAGTATAAAGTTCAAAGACACAAGATATACATATACATATGTATACATATCACAAGATATACATATACATATGTATACATATCAAAATCAAATAAATTGAAAGTTCACAAGCTGTCAATATATATATATATATATATATACAGTATATTAGGGGTGGAACGATACATGTATTCGTACCGAACCGTCAC
>NW_015786457.1:0-2034 GCF_001515625.1 Sinocyclocheilus rhinocerous | reverse complement strand
TGTTTACTTTCTATTTAAAGCTAATCATGTTTATAAATAAATGTATTGTTAAAGTAATATAATTAGCTTTAAATATAAGTAAATATTTGCAAGATTGCTAATAGTATTCAGCCATTTGTCTTTGTACGGTAGAATGGTGTGATCCGAGTCCTCACGGGGCGCTGCATATGGCGTGATTGAGTGGTTGAGGGATGTTACCCGTTGCTGTACAGCGACCCCATGTTGACTGATTAAATATCTGCTTTTGTAACTCTCGTACTACAGCCACAAACTTCTATTGTTATTTATTTGAAATTACCCCGGCGCGACCGTGTGGTGGAAACAATTTATTCAAAGTGATAAAGTTTGTTTTTATCATTATTTGCTTTCGTGAGACACCAGAGTTAGGTTCATTTGATGCATGTTGAAACATGAGCGCTGAACCTGCTCCCAGACTGTACCATGTCATCTTGGGGTGGTCCAAGTTATTTCTTGTAGTCATTCCGAATATATTAGTGATTTTATTGTTTAAAGTGCTAGATTCTTGTGTTATTGTAATAATCTGTTAGTCGTGTAATGATACATTGCGTGTGAGGTAGATAAAGTGAATATTATTGTTTAAAAAAACCTGTTTGTTTACAAAGATGGTGTCGTCCACAGTGGAACCTGTGCTGAGTGGAAACTGTTGGTGGGATAAATAGTTCGATTCGGTGTGTCTACCGAAAGCCGAACGAGTAAAGCGATAGTTTTAACTGCTTCCTTTTTTAAACTTACAGGAAAATATTGAAGTGGAGAGTGAGATCGTTTTTAAGTTAGCCGCATACACTGTTCAGGTGAGTGAGAATTTGTAATGCTCTGGTTTAGTTTTGACAGACTCGCTGCGAGTCATTTTCATACGCAATTTGTATCCGAACTGTTTTTAAGCTGCTTTACAACTTAACCGGTTACAACTACATGCGTGCTACTGAACGTCCTGTTTGTACGCAAGAATTTGCATTTATCTTTTCGCTGAACTGTAGCAACGTCCCCTCTGTATGTTTGTGTTTGTGCATTGAATGCTTAGGATGCGACTTAAATGTAATGATCAACTTTTCATTAACTGGCAAATGTCTAATGCAAAGTTTAGAGACGTGTGGTCGGTCTGTAGTAAGCCCACTCTGGAGTTAAGCTTCCTGCCGCATTGACTCAAGACTCAAGCATGTATAACAGTTCAGTCTGAATGATTCATCAACACAAGCATTATGTCTCTTTTCTTTAGGAGGCATGCGGAGACTACACAAGGTAAGAAATCTGAACACATCTTGGTTGGAAGATTGCATTAGATCGGGGTAATCGACCCCTGAAATATAGATTATTATAAATGTATAAATACATGCACTATTTAGTCAATTTTTAAAAGTTTGTTTGGCTCTGAATGATTAATAGATATTGTTCAAAATTAGGGCAAAAACGCTGGTAAAAATGTATTTATCAACCAGGAAAAATAAAACATTTTCTGGTTGTCAAGCGTAATGTTTCATACACCTGCCATGACACTTGTGTAAGCTTGAGAGAACTGATTGATAGGATCACTGTATGCACTTTAATTTTTTTCTACTTTATTTAGCTTTTTTTCCTTTGAGTATGCTTTTTTTTTTCTTCTTCATCTTTTAATGAAATGTGCTCTAAGATGATGTGAGCTTTGAATCATATGTCTGGGGCAGGACAAAAACAAAATTGGTGCATTCAGGTTTGCCTCTGAAGTGTAATTGATTAAAAATTGCACCATACATTACAAAAATTGTTTCAGAATACTTAGTTAAATGTCATGTGCTGTGTTTTTATTTTTATTGCTAAAATTAGTGTCCATCCAGCTTGGTGGTGGAATTATGTGTTTGTGTGTTAGGGCCATCTAAAAGCAAGCATTTTAAGTTAATGTTTAGGCTGTGTGCCGCAGTGTTTTGTTGTGAATCCAGCCCTAGTTGATCATTTCCAAATAAACCATTTAATACGTGAGTAGAACTGGCAGTAAATATATCTGATGTATATGTCCTTGGCTTGGATATTTCTGGACTT
>NW_015786456.1:0-2031 GCF_001515625.1 Sinocyclocheilus rhinocerous | reverse complement strand
AATTTTTGGAGCAACGCAAAAGGTTGGCAAGCAAATATGCAAAGTTTCCTGAATGAATATTGGTTGAGTGAATGGTTCTAGCTCTTTCATAAATAAAGTCACTTGTCGCCACCTACTGGCCTAACAATGTAACCTGTCTGTGCAAAAGTGGAGTGATATAAACAGTGAACATTCCTATAGCTGCTGGTCCAAATACCAGCTCTCAGACAATTTTGAGGGCTGGAACTAACTGTTGTATATATAAAAATATGCACACAGTGTTTTTTTGTTTTTTACCTTGCATTGAGTTCTCTCAGTAATGTTGGAACCTCCACCTCATGCTTGGTCACAATTCCAAATGAGGCCTTTACTGCCACAGAATCTGAACCACTCACATTTACTCCCACCTCATGGATCAGATGGTTGCCCAAACGCCCATTAAGGGCAACATCAGACTTGTCCTCATAGTTCAGGAGCTGATATGAGGAGACCCCTGTCAAAAATAGTGAAGGTGACACTCCTCTGATACCACTTGCAGTATGCACGTCATGCAAAAAACACCTTCACTCATAACAAAAACTACTGTATACATAAAATTAAGTGTTTTATGCATTGTGTAAGTAAAATTACACAAACACGCACATAAAATTCAACATGGATGTTTGATTGAATGTTTACATGACTTGTTCATCTATACTCATCTAGCTATTTTATATCAAATTATTAAATATTTCTAACTCACCTGCTGTGATCTCTTTCTCTCCCACAAGTATGTCTTTCAGCGAGAAAGGGGTTGTGGCATATTTGGTCTTCTTCCAGAAATGTCGTCTCCTTTTCCTCGTCACCAGACTTAGGGGTTGATATCGGTCCGCTTCACTTAGACTGGGCACAGGGACTAGGCGTCCAGTGTTCCCCACCTGCTTCACAAAGTTTTTAGTTGCAGCCGCAAACATGACTGTAGTTCACCGAAGCTTGAGCATATCGTTACTGTGTATGTTCATTCAGATTAGTTTGAATTTGAGTTAGTTCTGGCTGTGGCAACATACCTGTTCGAGGCTAAATGAGAAGCAGAGGTGCTGCTTGGGTTTGTCCAACCAGATCATCAATAATAAAGTGGCTGTAAGCTGATCAGGGTGTTCTCTGCCATATGTGTAGTGTCTTACCGAGTTCAAATAATAGGCCTGACACCATCACATCTGTTATAAGTAACTCCCTCTAAATTAGAACATACATTGTAGTTAAGTTTAAAGTGAGTATAATTATCTTGTTAATGCTTGTTCAGTATTGTTTCATTTTATTTTGTAAACAGAATATAATTAGCTTGATTGTTCTGTAATTACCTAGTTTACATTACTTGTAATGAGGTTTTTAATGTATACAGCATTGCAGATCTGATAACCTTTTTGTATAGCATGATAAGGTCAAACCAGTTTACATGAGCCATATTTGTGATATTATATGACCAACAGTTTATTTTATTGGTAACACTTTAAAATAAGGTCCCATTTGTTAACAGTAGTTAATATGAACTAACAATTAAAAATAGTATTTTTTAAAATCGTAGTTCATGTTAATTAAAATATTTACAAATGCATTATTAAAATCCAAAGTTGTATCTGTTAATATTATTTAATGGACCTAAGCTAAAATGAACTAACAACGAACAGTTGTATTTTCATGAACTAATGTTAAAAAGATTAAGTTAATGTTAAGTAATGGGACCTTTCTATAAAGTGTTACCATTTTAGTTTAGTTTAGTTTAGTTTCTTTGTGTTTAGTAATTTTTATTTTTTTAAGTTTTGTTTTAGTTTTTAGTTATTTCTTGTTATATATTGACCAGTGCTGCGTTTCTCAAAAGCATCATAAGCTAAGTTGAGAGACCATTGGTGGCAATAATTCTATGATCTACTTAGGCTTACAATGCTTTTGGGAAATGCAGCCCAGATCAACTTCAGCCAGAGAAATAATAAATTATTCAAAGTAGAATCAACATATGCAAGAGATAAATCATGTTTTACCAGAATAGCATCTGAAGAATAACAACTTCTGCTT
>NW_015786455.1:0-2025 GCF_001515625.1 Sinocyclocheilus rhinocerous | reverse complement strand
ATCAACATTGGCTACCAGAAATCACTTACTCTGCCTTTAATCTAACTCCGTAGCAATGTACTCAATATTTACCAAACTGGCGTTTTATATCCTTTACTTTACAGTGTATCATCAGTGTATATGTAGTGACACTTTGAAATATTATTATATCATGTTAGCTTTCTTATATTATGACATGTTGTTTTAATTTATCAAGTGCATGAGTTAACTTTTATCACATGTATATGAAATTCATTGTCAGTCTATTTAAATTTATATAGTGGATTTATAAGTATGTTATGTATGCTTTAATGCTTTGCATATGAATGTTATCTCTGTGCATGCTGATTTTAAAAAACAAGTCAAAAGAATAAAGTAATCCGGTTGTTGTATAAATCCCCTTTTACCTGATCATACATATCACAGTATAAAAAATACAGCCTTTGTTGATGCTATCAGAGGAAAAAATACAGACCATAAATGATCCTGTGTGGTGTAATTTCATAAGATAAGCATACCCACAGAGATGCACAAACTTTGGAGGGTGGATATAAGATGGTAAAGATCACTGTAATGGGATATTAAGATTGTAAAGATTTGTATCAGTGGTGCAATGACTAAGTAAACTCATTTGCTGTTAACAACCATAAGTTATTATCATGATTCACCCTATAATATCAATGCATGATGACCCCTGTGTGGAGTTTTATGAAAGCCTTGCAAACACACACCAAGATAACAGGTGTAATAAAAAAAGAGAAAGCAGACAGATTTGATATCTTTGCTTAGTCAGATAATGCAGATTGATATGATCAATACGGTTTCTCTCAAGGCAAAGTTCACTTAAAACTGAGTTTCATTTTAAGATTGCGGTGACTGGTTATATTTAGCAAAATTGCGTCCATTTTTATTTAGTCCGGGTAGGCTACATGTTTAGAGAGAGGTCTAATTTTCAGGAATTTTTTCAAAGACCAGATTTATAGACAGAACAAACATTCCAGCCACTTGCACACAGTGTTACAAATAATAATGTTATACGTCGCATAACGACGTGATCTTCTGAAATAATCAATGAACGCATAAGTGAGTGAACGAATCTTTCGATTCACTCAGATTAATCAACATCTCGACCACTATGTAGGCTTACTGATTCGCAGCAAGAGAAGAGAAGAAGCTGGCAGAACTGTTCAACAAACAATTCCGAGTTCCTGTACATTTTCCTGCGAGTGAATCATTACAAAGTAGGCTAAACCTGTACATGTGAATAATCTCTTATAAGCAAACGATCAGTGACTCGTAAAAACAATGCTATGCTAATTCGCTAACTTCCCCCGTTAACATTAGATGCTAAATTACGTTTACGTTCAAAAAACGACGACATTCGTTTAAATAAGCGTGAGGTGCACTATTTCTCTGGAAATATTTATAGTTCATTTGAATTATGAATGTATGCAACTTGAAAACAATTAAGTTATCTTGATATTATTGCTTCTTCACGACCTTATATTTTGATAGCCAGCTTTACAGCATAAATTGTATAGGCTATATTTATATGTGATGTTTGTTTATATGTCTAATCTTGTGTTTTTCATAGATTTTTATAATTATTAATGTTTTTTGTTGACAACACAGCATCTGTGCAGGACAGATATTTTCTCAATGGATGCAGCTCTTCTCAAAAAATTTGGATTGGATAATTGCAAAAATGAAACAAAATAACAAATATTACAAAGAATGTCAAATAGTATGTAAACCATTCATTTTAGACTGTCCAACAGCGGCACCAGTTGATAGAGGGAGGCAGTTTCATGAAATCATATCACTACATTAGGCTATATGACTTATATGCTACAAAGATTTATTTTTGAATTTAATGTAAACCTGTTTAAAAGTACAAACTTTTATTATTTATTAGAGCTTAACATGTTTACACATACAAGTCTCATATACAGTACAGCAGCATTTCTGAGTAGTTACAGCCCAAGAGGTCTGTTAAAGATTGCTTCATCTGAAAAGCATCTGCTGTGTACAAACATCTGATAGACG
>NW_015786454.1:0-2032 GCF_001515625.1 Sinocyclocheilus rhinocerous | reverse complement strand
TATATATATATGTATGTGAGACAAACTGAAAGTGAAAGCTCACATAGAAGACATGTATATAATTATAATTTTTAATATAATTTGTCAAAAAGCATATCAATATTAAGTTATACCTCGCACACAATATACAGAATTTTAAATAATCAAGCCTTCACTTTCATTTTGTGATGGGTGATTTTGATTTTTGCTAAGAAAAGAGCTGGAAAATGTGTCCCAGAGCTGGCAAAAGCTATGGATGTGACTGTTTCATCTCGCACAGTATATGCAACTTGCAGCACTGAAATGCCTGGTTGTTGTCAACACAGGAAATCCCTACTGTAGCCAAAGCACAAGAAATTCATTTAGCCTTTCCATAGCCCATATTAACAAAATTAAATCCATAATCTGGTCTCATATGACCAAGTTAATAATTTTGAATCTAATAGCATTCAAAATAGTGTCACAAGGGGGAGACAGTACAGTGAGAAGTGCCTGGTCCCCAGAGTGAGGTCCAGTAAAGTTCTTAAATAGTGATACAATGACTCTATACACCCCAGAGTGAAAATCCTGCACTGGACAATATTGCAACCGACACTCTCGTGCACCTGTGGGGGATTTTGTAAAGACAAGTTAAGCAACACCATTAAAGATCAGGGCACTCAAAGAGGTCATCCTTCAGTAGTTAAACTGGAAAAACGTGACAATTTGTTAAGAATTTGTGCACTTGGTACCAAAAAGGGTAAGAACAGTAAACTTTTGTTATAGAGGACATACTACGTAATTTTACACGTTTGAATTTAATCAAGGGTATACTCATTTCTGCAGCACTTTTAGGCAAAATTAGACAATTTACTTATTTTGCAGATATTGATGACCCATTTTTTCTGCATATTTTTCTGCATATATACATAAATTGTATATGTTTAATACATTTACATTTTGCCATATTCCCATGAATTGTAATAGTGATAATTTAGAAACAGAAATATATATTTATGTTTAGATATGGTGTGCTCATTTGTGCTTTATTTAGTATTACATAGAATTTGGTAGTGCTTTACTTTGAAGTACAGTATGTGCAAAATAAACAAGGACAAACACAATAAAGGATGTGTTTGCAATGGGATACTTGAAAACATGATTTCTGTAAACATTATTACTACACAGTGCATGTACATGAAATATTACATTTGTTTTGAGCAAATCATAAAAGTATTGATGTGCAAAATGTAGACTTCCCAAGGTTATAGGGCAGTCCAGCTTTCAAGAGTCTCTGAGTGTCCTGTAGCTGTTGATCAATGTTTTGTGGACGATCTCAGACTTTAGTAAGTGTGGACACTTATTCATTTACTGTATTAGGCCAGGAACAGGATGCTTACTATGGTCTCCTCCCCACCATGTTGTTGTCTGAAGTGGGTCTGTTTTCTGTACATTAGGGGGCAGTGTGATCCTTTAGTGGATGAGACTCAAGAATACCACCCTAATGACCTTATTTTTCATTTAAATGATTACATATAAGAAAATAATGACATTCAGAATTAGTCCTATGTTATTGTCACAATAAAAAGTCCTTAAAATATTTTAAATGCAATATTCCTTTGGCGTATTGGTATGATTGGATTATCTATATTATTAGCAAGGTCCAGTGTGTCTTACTACTGTTTATAATGCTTGCTTGTTCCACAGTCAGTTCAGACGATAATTATGCCGGTTCTGAATCCTTCTCCCCTGCTGTGGCCTTTGCTTTTTCAAAGTTGCTGAGATTCTGGTTGGATGAGGCCGTTGGATCCACCCTTTTGTAATTATGCTGTGTGATGGTGTTGTGTTCATGCTGTTTGAGCAGGTATTTGCGAATTTTCTTGGTAATCAGATATAATATCTCACAGATACACATGAAGATGCACAGTGAAGAAGTGACCACCATAAAGAAGGTGAAGATTTTCTTCTCTGTAGGATGGGAGATGTAGCAGTCAACTTGATTTGGACAAGGTTCCTCAGTGCATTTGACAACTCTTGGCATGTCGAAATGATAAATTAAGTACAAAATATAGAG
>NW_015786453.1:0-2027 GCF_001515625.1 Sinocyclocheilus rhinocerous | reverse complement strand
GTTTCATTTATGTATGACTGACAAATATGCATCACACATTTATTAGTTTGTTTTGTTAAACGTGTGCAATCCAAATGCATGGACATTTATATGAAATTATTCATATACATACATTTTAAATTCAGGCCTAAATATATACATTCCGTTCTGGATTCTTGTGTCCTATGCTGCTCTATAGTTTGGTTTTTGGCATGCTAGCACAGATAGGTGGTGTAAACCTGAGCAGGGTGGGTCCGGGCCGCTCTTGACGCTCATTTGCAATGCATATTGAAGGCTGGGCGTCCTGCCGGCTCATTTTAGCCGAGTTTTTAGCCCAAACTCCTTCATTCTCACCGGGGACAATGAGTTCAGGACTGGAGCTTTAGACCACATTACTGTGGTGATCCGTCCAAAATGAATCGAAACCGCTTCACGCTTCAGGAGCCTGATGTCAAAGAGTACCTGGTGAAGGGAGACAGGTTCACAAAATGGAAAGAAGTAAGTGGACGGGATCAGAATTAGGACTCATATGAACACATGAGATTCAATATGGATTCATATTTGACTGTACGACAGGTGCTTTTGGTCCTGATACTGATAATTATAAAAAGACATAATTATCATGGGACATTACTGATTTTTGGGGGTAATATTTGTCAGTGTTTAATGAAAACAGGCCTCTTTGACCAGTTAGATTTACGTTTCTGCTCCATTCCTGATGTTTATATTCTTAATTTGTCATCATGTTGAGAGATGTTTCGTGGTTTAATGATTAAAAACTCTTGACAGGACTCCAAGAAAACCACACCGGTCACCATGAAGATGGATCCGAAAGGATTTTACCTGTATTGGATCAATCAGAGCAAGGTAAGATAGGAATTTGACTGTTTTTCTGCTGCTTCTACCAAATTTTTTTTTACATTTATTAATAATTTATATTGTCTATTTTGTAAGATCTTTATGTGTCACCTGAACAATATATACAAAACCTATCCATCTATTCACTTCTTACATTTATGCATTTTTGTTTTACGTTTACTAGTTAATGTATTCTATTTAATTTGTAAACCTTTTTTATCAGCTGAACCAAAATATACTAAATTATTGACCTGAAATGCCACTTACACTCACAAAAAGTACTATGGTACAGTGATGGTAATCCCACAGTATTTTGACATTTACTATGATACAGCATGATATATTATGATACCATATTTATGTACCACAGTATTTACTTCAAAGAGCACCATCATACATGTCCAGAAATGACAGTATTACCATATAAAGTGTCCAACACACTATGATAGAGTCGTCTAATGTTTTGCCCTTTAAATAAATGTGGATAAATGTATTTAATTTGACATTTTTACTTAAAAATAATATTTTGTTTATTTTTATTTTATTTTTTAAATATAGTTTCCATTTTCATTTATTTTTTGTGTATTTTTGGCATTTTTATTAGATTTTTATTTCAATTTTATTTATTTATTTATTATTTATTTTTGAATTTTTTAAAATGTAAAATGATGTATGTTTATTTATTTTTTATTTATTTTAGTTTTCATTAAGTTTTAGTTTGTTAATTTAATACTTTAAGTTAAACAAAAAGATCTTGGCAACTAGCTGAAATAAAATAAGTTTAAGTTTTGTTATATTTTATTTTATTGCTGTTAACCTTTATTTTATATCAAGTATCAAGATTTTATGTTTTATGGTTTTAGTTTTAGAGAATTTTAATAGCACTTATTTGTCACTGGCATTTACAATCACAAAATCACAGCCGATATTTGCTGTTCCATTATGAATGCCAGTGGGAAGTGATTTGCTCTAATAGCTGAAAATATCATAATTTGATAATGCAATGATTATGTATATATTTTACATGTTAAATATATTAGATTCATTTTGCAATGCCCTGTCTGTTATGAGAGTAGCATCATCCAAACATAATATTCATAAGAGCTGCAGGCGTGCATGCGTGCGTGCGTGTGTGTGTGAGTGTGTGTCTGTGTGTGTGTATGTGTGTGCGTGCGTGTGTGTGTGTGTGT
>NW_015786452.1:0-2029 GCF_001515625.1 Sinocyclocheilus rhinocerous | reverse complement strand
GCACTTATTTCTTTCTGCTGTGCACACAAATTGTTAATGGTCGTCTACTCTGAACGTCAGAGAAAATGGCACATCCCTGACTTCTGCTCTCCGTCTTCCTTCTCCTTCCTCTCTGGGTTAACAGGGTTTCATTTAAATCCAAAAGGCCTGACAGCACACTTTCTGACGCTTTGGCCGGAATGTTCTGCATGGCTGTTCGGATCAAAGCTGGACCATCTCTAGTATTGAGCTGTTCTAACCTCTGTCTGTGCTGATTAACAGCGGCTGGCTCTGAGAGTCCTGCATAATCAGGAGCAGCATCAGGCGGAGTCACACGCGCTGATCATCAATATGGAGAAAATGCAGTGCTGTGCAGAAAACGCCTGACAATGAGCGTAAATCATAGTAGCAGGGTGTTCTGAGGCATGCAAATGATTCAGGAAATGACTCAAAAGATTCATTCAGAGTGTTTATATTTGACACAATCTTCTCTATGGCTATAGAATAGCAGAATACCGATTACATATTTGTCTGCAACAGAGAAATACTGTGTCCCACAATGCAGTGCACTTGATTTCACTGAGGTCATGTGACAGCAATTTTGCATACTACTTTTTACTGTTTAATTTTTGTTAATGTTTACTTAAATTTGTATTATTATTTATTTTATTGTGAAATAATACAGTTTGAGTGAGAAACAAATTACAATTTTGCAATGGATTTATGAGTTTTTTAGTTTGGTTTGTTTCCTATAAATATCTAAATATCTTCATATTTATTTGGAAAGCTATGCAAGATCAGTGTTATTTTATTATAATGTTTATTAATATTTAGAATTCCCTTTTGTTTTTATTTTAATTTTAATTTAGGTTTTAGTCATTTTATGTTCTTTTACTATTTATCAATGAATAATTTATAGATGAAAATAATAGTGATTTATAAATTGTAAATCATTTATTTTATATATTTTATAATAAATTTATTTTATATATAAATCATATCAGTTTACCAGTGTTATTTTAGTATTATTTATTTATATACTATTATAGCATTTATTATTTTTTATTATTTAGCTATTATTTTAAGTTTCCTTTTTTATATTTTAATTTAGGTTTTAGTATTTTTGCTATGTTCTTTTGCCATTTTTATTAGACTTTGCATTTCTTTTTTTTCTCAAATTTTTTTTCAAAATTATGTATTTATTTAATTTTAATTTATTATTAGTTTAGTTTGAGTCATTTTAGTACTTAAACTTATTTCACTTATTCTTATTGATCAAATATTTATTTCAGCATATTTTAATTAACAAAAAATATTGTTCATATTTTTTTTGTTTTGTTTTTCTCCTCTCAGTTAATAATAACAAAACTGCACAACATAAGAAATCAAGATATGTTTTCAGGAAATGCATCTTTCACATGAGTGTAATTTGCATTATTTTTAACATGTTTATGCTCTAAACAAGAAAAAATACAATTGCAATAAGACAAAATATACTTTTAGTGTGATAAAATATAGTATTATATAATATTTATATAATATTAATATAAAGTTTAGCTTTTTGTGCCCTCTATATAAAAGTAAATGTCCTACATTTATTTCCGTTCTTTAAACACAAGCCATGCATGTTTGTGTTTTGTATTCAATATTGATAATTAAATTCCATTAAAACGTGATAATACCTAAAGATAACCAATGCTTGTCAATGTCCTTCAAACTGTAGTGAAAACGGCACCAGAGCAGGATAAATGTTTCTCTTTTGAGGTTGCCATTAGCAAACTGCTGTTAGCTGCATCTGTCTCACTTTCAGCTCTTATGTTCCTGTAATACAGCAAAATGTAAATGCTCATTGTATTGTATACTTTAACTATTTGGCTTAATACAGTCTATTCAAGATTAACAAGAGTAGAAAATTAAACTATAACAATAACGGCATTTTAATTTGGTAGTGGATCAGGTCTGAATTGTAAAGCACTGGAGCACATTGATATTGTCCCCACAGGGTCTGGCCAGAGAGAGAGAGAGTGTGTGTTTGTGTGTGTTAGAGTGG
>NW_015786451.1:0-2019 GCF_001515625.1 Sinocyclocheilus rhinocerous | reverse complement strand
AATTGTAATAATATTTCACAATATTACTGATTTAACTGTATTTTTTGATCAAATAAATGCAGCCTTGGTGTGAACACTTTTGAACAGTACTGTATATGCGGCCATATGCTCTCTGCCAGATGATATTATTTTCGGTTTCAGTTTTGTTGGTTTACTCTAAAGTGCTGCACACACAGTGTGATTGTGCTCTTGTTATTCAAGGTAAAAGAGTTGCTTTTGTGTCTGGGTTCACAGAAACACTAGATGTGGTGGCGTTGAGGCGTGAAGTCCAGAATGTGGACTTCACGCAATGTGGATTTGTTTATTTTGTAAGAGTTCAAATCAGAGGACTGGAGATAGCTGATAGAGATTCATACAGTGAAGCAATTGACAAAATGCAGTTAATTGACTTTGTGGGGCACAGTGTATCAGGTTGCATAATGATTATTCACAGCACAGTGTTTTGAGCTGTAGTTTGGCTAGATCAGCCGTTCTCCTGTTGGACATTGACAGTTTAATGACGTGACCTCTGGGCCAGCTGTTCATCCACAGGCTTCTTTACAACCGTTTGGGGGAATGGGGGGCTGGGGTTACCCTTTTATGTGAACCACAAGTGCTGAAGGCCTTTTCCTGCAAATTATAACCAGCCCCATCCTGGCAACACACGAAACCATGGTTTTTTGCTTATTTCACCTCTGGAAATCATGAGCGGATGGAAGAAATCACTAGTAAGTGTTGCTCAGCCTCGGTTCCTCTGGGTAGAGGGTGTGTTTGTGACTGTGTGTATACATGGTGCGCTAAACACTGAAAAGCTTTGACAACGCTTCAGTGGTGGTGTCCATCAGAAAGGCATCAGGGCTGTTATCAGCGTATCCCACCGGACAGGCTTTCCTGCAGGGACTCAACTCCGAGAAGGAAGGAGAACTGAGACGCAGAGAAAGAAAAGCGACTCTGTGGGTCGTTCTTGTTCTGCAGTACTTTTTCAACTTTGTAAAAATGCTAATTAGGAAGTATTTCTATAAAAGGCTAGCAGACTCTCAGAAATATGCTCCGGTCAAGCTAAGATGCTTTAATTAGAACTTGATTATTTACACAATGGCACGACGTTTAACAGGGAAAAAAATAATTAAAAAATTGCTAAAGTTAGCCGTTGCTGTGTGAGAGTTAACTTACCTGTGTCAACTTGTGAATTTTTAGACTGAAATAAGCCAACTAATACAACAGAATTCCTAATTCTAATATTTATTAGATAATAGCATTGCTGTTGCTTTCCCTCCCAAATGATGTCACTTCCTGGAGGATGATGTAATCAAGGACCTGGCTTTTGTTCATTCAGGGATGTTACACTACACTAAGAGCATGGGAATATTGATATTAAAGACATAGATAAAAACCTATAAACAGTGTGTTTTTTTTTCTTTTTAATATACTATTATAGTATTTAATTATATTGTGAATTTTTTTCATATATATTTTCTGTTTTCATTGTAATTTTAATTTAAATACGAGTAATGTTATTTTATTAGTTATTAGCTTTATTTCTATTTAGTTTTTATTCATTTTTAGTTTGAGCTAATTTAGTACTTCAACTTAAACTAAATGAAAATTAGAAATGTTGCCATGGCAATTAACTGAATATTTTTTTTGTTTCATATTTTATTTCAGTTAATGTTTATTATTTCAATCAACGTAAAACATTTGTTTAATGCTTTTAGTTTTATTAATGCTTTCAGTGTTGTTATTGTTAACTATACATTTATTTTAATTTAAATAATCTCAGAAAACCATTTTTTTTAAACATTTTGATTGGAGAAAGAAAAAAAAATTGCAAACTATGGAAATTTCCTAAGACAATTTTTCATGTTAGTAAGTGCAGCATGACAAATTTTCTGCTCATACCAAAGTAAAGAAATGATTTTAAATTCATGTGCACTTAAACGTGAACCAAATAATATGATTTGCAT
Source organism: Sinocyclocheilus rhinocerous (assembly GCF_001515625.1). NCBI lineage: Eukaryota > Metazoa > Chordata > Actinopteri > Cypriniformes > Cyprinidae > Sinocyclocheilus > Sinocyclocheilus rhinocerous. The sequence continues at coordinate 76 of NW_015786451.1, read as the reverse complement.
GTGTAAAAATTATGAATATAATATTTTGTCCAATATGAAGACACTTTGGACTATTAAAAGGTACTTCATAGCAGGA
>NW_015786450.1:0-2027 GCF_001515625.1 Sinocyclocheilus rhinocerous | reverse complement strand
TCGCAACTCTGTTTCTCAACGGCTCTGGCTCAAGTTAGACATCGACCAAGCATAAAGGTCTATTCACACCAAGGACGATAACTGTAAAGTCTTAATAATCGTTTAATAATCTAGTTCTATGAGAATAGTGAAGTCCATAATAAAAACGACACAGAGCAACGATATCGTTGGAATCACTTTCAAAGAGATTTTTTTTTTTTAACAAATGAACTATAAAAACTTGATATGGAAAAAAGTGTTTTGTTTAAAATGCCCGCAGGATTATTGAAGTACATAAAATGAATATAACAAACACATATTTTTGAATATAGGCCTACATAACATAAAAACATTAAACACAGTTTGAATTTGCAATAAGAAAAAAATATTTAATTATTATTATTTAAGTTTTAATATTTAAACAAATTTAATGTTAATTCTTTAATATTCAGTATTTTCATTAAAATGCTAATTTCTGTTAAAAAAAAATTTTTTATAAAAAGACTGCGGTAGATGATAGATCACAAGTGGATTCCCAAGGTAAAAACAGCTACATTGCTTTCATACTTTGAGAAATGAACAAAATTGGGTTTTCAATGCAGGATTTTGCTTAAATTACACAACCCACTAATGTAAGTGTAATTCACTTCCTTCACTTCACTGCAGACATTTTACATTATCTTAAAGTCAGCAGACTTTCTTTCAAGTTATTTTCAAACGTCTTCTGATTAAGGAACACTGGAAAGGTTGGATCACTTAAATGAGTTGAAAAATCTCTCATTTTCTCTACATTTAGTATGTATATTTATTCAGTACCAACTTCCCACCAGCTCTGACATATTGCTGAAGAGACTCACAGACTGACTTGATTGCTGCTTTATTGCTAAGCTCCTTTTATTTACCAGCCAAGAGACTCCTTGACAGCACAGACTTGAGTCTGTTCATTCCCGGCCCTCTCCTTATCCCCCTCTATCTTCAGAGACAAACAAAGTAGCGCAGGATAAATAGTTCTCTCTCCCCTGAAAAGAGCCTTCTTTGTTTGTGCAGTGTGAGGCGTGGAAGCCGATACGGCCACCATGTGTCACCCAACTTTCATTAGCTGTCCGTCTGGAGAGAGATGAGGCTATTCAGGCTATTGCATGCTAAGTCAATACTGAATTCCACAAGGTAACTCCAGTAAGGGAAGCTTAGTCACTAATCAGTTATGTGGGCATATGCAGAACTGAACATTTAAAGTGCTAATAGTCACAGCACTGGTTTTAATCTGATACTAGGCAGCAGAATTGAATCCTGATATTGACTGGCTATGCAGTCTACCTCATCAAACACCACCACAATGCTGTAATATCATCCAAAACCATTAATCTCAACATTTCTGGTTGGACTGCAGTTATGTGTCATAAAGCTCTGTTTTTGAACCCCTTGAGAGCGGTACCATTAGACATTACAGAACATCTTGAAAGGATGATATTTTGTGGTGTCATGGAATGGAACGCAAAGTACTTTCCTTGCCAAAATTAGAGGTCTTTTTTTATTTTTTGCTCCCAAAGACCAGTGTATTTCATTACATTCATGAGGATATGGTTGATGAGCCTTTCATCACGAGATGCCTTGTTTTCCAATTGATTATCATTACTGAAAGAAACCTATATCACATTATAAAGAAATCAGGTTTCCAACCATAAAATGCAATTTTTCATTTCAAGGCCAATAAAAAATGTATACATTATATTTGTTTGTTATGATGCCTAATGATGCTTTAATGGATGTATTCATTTTACACTCCCTGTATTTGACTTTGTGTCCACCCATCCGCATCAGAAGCACAGAATATTTGCATGACTAGCAAGACAAATTACAAACATGCCAAGTGATCCATTTACTAGGCTGATTTGAGCACTTAGATATTCCAAGACCATTTGAGGTTGAGCCAAATAAAAGTTGCAGGATATTTAAAACTACAAGCATAGGCACAGATGTTTTTATCTTTCAACAGACCTTAGTCAGGGTAGCGTTGCTTAACAACATACAAAAAAAAAAAAAAAAAA
>NW_015786449.1:0-2023 GCF_001515625.1 Sinocyclocheilus rhinocerous | reverse complement strand
TTTTGTGCCTCTTTGGGATGGCACAATAATGCGTCGTTCACTTGCTGAACGCAATCTTCTGGAGGCACATAAGTCTGAAGTTATGAATTAAGGTAAAGGGGTGTTTTTGTAGGCAAACATTAATAACCGACTACGTTTAATTACGCCGTGATTAAGCCGTGTACCGGTTGTCTATTGATTGTGAAATATTTGTTAATTAGCATGGTTTATAAAGCATAGATAGTCTACTGTCACAATATTTGGAAAATGCGTCAGCGCCGGGAATGACTTCCCGGAGACATATTAGCAACTTCAGAGGGGAAAAAATATCATTGAAATAAAGATTTAATTTGACAGTTTACCGTAATAAACGTATAACTGCTAAAAATGAGTGTTTCTGTTTATCGCTGCTTTCTAAAGGAAGATTCATAACACCCACACAAGCACATGCATAATAGTAAAAGCGCACATAATGTTCACAATAAACATTATCTTCCTGGAATGTAGTAAGATGAAAGATAGTAAGTAACTTTTGACATCTGTCATTAAAATAACGACATGGAAACTGCGTAAAATGTATTGCCTATGCCAAGATAGCTGCTGGTACATTTTGTATGACTGTTGAACATTTAAAAAAGTCCCAGAAAGCATGCATTAGATATGCTTGTTTTTGTTTAAGAACCCGAGAAAATGAGTAATGGATGGATGTCTATTAGAGGTGCGAGAGCACGTTTTATTCCTCCCATATATATATATTTTCTGTTATTTTATAAATGCTTTGTTCTTGATTTAAAAGCATATCTAATAATGTGTTTAAAATTTGTATTTTCATACTTAATTTAAAAATTATAAACTGATCATTAATAAAGTATTACATTAATTACAAACCAGTTATTTAGTTGTCGTCAGTGGTTCATAAGATCATCTTTAAAGTGTAAGTAAATGGTTCGTAAACTATTTAAATGTACATTTATACATCTTATTATTTAGACATATAGTAATAGTTTCTCAATGTGTTAATAAATGCTTTATTAACACATATTCTTACTGAAATTCAATATTAATTCAGGTACTTATAAAACTTTTAGTAGTTGTCAGTTAACTATTTTTGTGAGCTTTTGACAAAGCGGATTTAAAGGCTCAGTTATCTTCTAAACAGAAAAATGAAACAAAAAACAGAGTGATACAGAACATAGAAATATTTATTTCAAGACGCAAAAAAAAAAAAACGGTACAAAATGAAAAATAAACCTCTGCAATGTCATAGAAAAATAAAAATTCCTGTACACCTTCAGAAAACATAACTGTGCAGTAACATGGAACTAAGCCCCTGCAATCTGATATGAAAATACATTTATGGTCATTTGTTTTATATATTTGTATTTCTATTTCAGCTTCAGTTTGAAATGTAGAATTTATTTGAAATTTGCTACACTAAGATTGTATGTGGAATTTTCACACTTCTTTGTGACTCACTGTTTGCACTGAATTTTCACTTTCAAAATATGCTTTTTTTATTATTTTGTTGGTATTTGTATATTTGTTGACGTATATTCATTTTGTTGCTTATTTTTATTTATATTTACTTAGCTTTATTTTAATTTTAAATACTTTTAAAATAAAACGAACAAAAAAGAACAAAATAAGCAAGTAGGCTATGTAAACACTTGCATTTTTACAACACTATAAGAAGACCATCTTAAATACACATTTTCTCGCTCTTACTAATTAGAACAAACCATGTTTTTTCTAAAATAAACTCTTGACTTACAATAAGATGTATACATAAGATTCAGAAACAAGAGTTTAAGTAGATAAATAATAACAATAAAAAGAGGACGGATAAATCTAAGCATATTTGCACAAACGTTTTCATAAATGAGCTCAAATGAGCGCTTCCCCTCAAGTTGGCACTTTATTGCCACGCCCACTCAGCTAGCTCAGGAAATACCCAATAACAGCACACCAGAAACAGAACACAGTAAAACACTGATGGAAAACAACTTTAAGGTCTCTCCATCACAGTCCCACATTAGTCAAAACA
>NW_015786448.1:0-2007 GCF_001515625.1 Sinocyclocheilus rhinocerous | reverse complement strand
CAGTGTCACATGATCCTTCAGAAATCATTCAAATATACTGATTTGGTGCTCAGCATTTCTTATTGTTATCAATGTTGAAAACATTGCTTACAATTTTTGTGAAAACTACAATTTTTTAAATAAACAAAGTTCAAAAGAGTAGCGTTTATTTGAAACAAAAATCTTTTGTAGCATTATAAATGTATTTACTGTCACTTTTAATGCATCCTTGCATTAATAAAAGTATTCATTTCTTTCATAAAATTATAAAAAAATAAATAAATAAATCTTACTGACCCCAAAACTTTGAAAGGTAGTGTATGTGGTATGGTTTCATGATACTTCAAAGAATGGTACCATGGTACATGAAAAAAAAATTTACTTTTTTTACTAGGTATTTAGTAAATATCTAGAGAAAACACCACCGCTAATTCATCAACAGAGCAAAAACATTGGTGAGACAATCACATATAATCTACGCAAGCATTAATCACACACTAAGGAAACTTTTCGCAGAGGTGATTCACACTGTTCTTACCCTTTGTTGCTAAGTGGTAAATCGGTTAAATTAGCATCTATAATAAACCAGTGAACTATACCAAACAATACTGAGTGGGAAAGAAACATTCATATTTTCTGATTATTCTCCACCTACACACCTGTTCAAATAGAATTTGGGGAGTCATTCTACATTTACTTCATCTGCCATTGGTTGCATTCACAGCAGTGTTATTTAACAGCAGTGTGCTTGGTAACTAATGGCTTTTCTTGCACAGCAACATCTGTTACAGGATCTGAAGGCTTGTAAAGATGTAAAATGATGATATCAATAAGAGTTCTTTTCATTTAAATGTGATCATTTGACAATGTGTCATACCTATCTAATAATTTTGGTTCATATATTTCTGTGTGATTTGACCTGGACATTCATGATTAGATGTTCAATGAAATGGTATTAAATGTCAAAGTTGAACTGTAGAAATAGTTGTACCTGGCCATTATGGCCATTTATTTACATGATAGTAGCATTTTGTGGGCCCAAAAATGTTAACTTTTGAAAACTGGTTTTAAAGTACAAGTTTTTTAAAATAAAACCATTATCATGTAAACTATGAAAATGTGAATTTGTGAAAATGGTAACATCATGCACGTGTATTACATGTTCAGACAGGAATGCAAATGTGCACAGGCGTGTAATGTTTCTTTACAAAGTGACATCGCCAACTACTGGCCATGGCGTGCATTATACAGCGTTTTTAGCTGTTTTCATGGATCTGTTAGAATGAGGATGTTGATTATGTATATAAGTAGTTGGAGAGTGTTGGGAGACAGACTCAATTATGCTATTCATAGTGCTTTATTGGAATGGACAGGTGCTAAAGAGTTCTTTTTGCGCAGTTGCAATTCTCTGATTGGTGGAAATTTGTTCAGAATCATGGGTAATGTAGTTTTTCACCATAAATACCTCTGATTAACATGATTATTTAAAAAAAAGTTCAAATAATGTGGACTGATGGCTTCAGCAATATCATACCATCGATTAACAACCTTATAACTCACAGTAGGTCTGTCTTTAATGGTTTTTAAGTTATCATTCAAAATCAGCTGCCCTATGGAGAAAATGAATTAGATTTTTACTTCTGGAACTCTATAAAAGTGAAATGGGTTACAGCCTGTCAAGCTCCAAAAAAAAAAGCACCATAATGATGGCAGAGTTTTATTTTGAGGTGAACTATCCCTTTAAATTAAGAGACTGGATTTTGTATTTGGGATCATCTTTTCACACTCATAGTTTAAAAAGTCGTCTAGTTAATGATTGCACCACTGCTTTCTGTGAAATTCTGCAGCCGTAGCACACCATGTCTTCGGTAATAGAGTAGCAGTCCAGTTACAGAGAAAATTCTACCCACTCCATACTACTACAACCCCCGCACATCTGTTCTGATGCCAAGCTGGATGACATGTCTATGGATGATTTGGTTAATTACCTCAATTCTTCTCCTTTTGCACCTTTAAATTAAACTTGAG
>NW_015786447.1:0-2027 GCF_001515625.1 Sinocyclocheilus rhinocerous | reverse complement strand
TCAGACATTGTCAACTGTGACCTCAAGTCCACACTGAGGGTCCTCTACAACCTCTTCACCAAGTACAGGAATCTGGAGTGACAGAGAAGCTGAAATGTCTCAATTTAATCAAACTACCAAAATGCTCAACACACAGACATCACATCCTTATCAGTATTTTGCTATCTCTTTGTTTAATGTATTTCTTTTATGTTTGAAATTGAGAATGTATATTTATTCAGTCCACAAGATGAATTAAAAAATATTATTTTATGATGAATGTGGTCATGAATGAGTTGATTTCATGTACATTTTTCCAGATCACTTTGGTCACTCTTTGCTATTTTTGCTAAAATGGTGTTACACACTGTTTTTGATCAGTAATTTGATCAGCATTTTAAGTCCCACGGAATGCATGAACTAAAAGACTGTCTACCCGAATGCAATGTAAGTCACTTGGGTTCTTTGGATTTGTCTACCAAATGCATACATTTATATAATTTATTTTCATGATAGCAGAAATGTTCATCTAATAAAAAAATGTAATGCAGTCCTATCAGTCTTAAAGTAGATTGAGAACAATCAGGCTGTGGGAGAATTATAGCCTATCGATACAGAAGATGGTTTCTAGATTATGAAAGTAACATTCAATTAAACGAGATTTTGTTAAATGTTTTAATTTGAAGGTCACTTAAATTGTTTTTTTCAATGTGGAGGTTTAAGCCAGCATGACTGGAAAATGAACTCCCTATATATTCAACACATGGAACTATTTCCTGTGTACCATAAATGGAAAACCATCCAAAAAAAGAGGAATGTCACACACAAAGCAAAACAACTTTTCAGTTGATTATCAATGCTTACATGGAATATTTGTAGTGTTTGTAATAGGTGTTTAATTGTTTTACATATTCTGAATATAGTGTTGCTTCATAAAACCGTTTCTAAAAGTTGTATATAATAAGTTGTAAATACAGCCACAAGTGGCAATCATCGGGGTTCTAGCACCAATGACCCACGTGAGTGATCAGTATTACAGCCTTCATCTTCCAGTTGAAATGGCTGATAGTTTAGAATTTACTGTTTGCACTGCGAACATCACAAATTCATGAAACTAAGCAAGTTTCTCCACATGTACAAAGTTTTGAGATGTTTCAACTTTGTGCACACAACATATAGGCATGTTACTAATAATGGGCCACAGAAAATGAATTTAACTTACCGATTTAACTTATCAATTTAACTTACCAGGTCTAGAGCGGACATGTGCAAAGTTTGGTGAAGATCTGACAAATGGCCGTGCTTGGCACTCCTGCAAAAGAGATATAGAGTGTGACAAATCCGAACAGAAGTAGTCAAAGTACATGCATTCAAAACTCATACATGCCGGGTTGGTTCATTCAAAGTTGAACTGAACTTTTTGGTGTTGCTTTTTCAAACATTTTCTTCTAAAGGTGTTAAATAATCCCCCTGATCCTTCTACTGTACACAATAAGGGTAGGCCTACACTTCCTAGTCAGGTTTATAGATGAAATCCTGCACGCACCTCTATGGGCTGATGGTATAGCTGACTAGGTTATAGTGACATTGGGCCTCATTCATATAACAAAAGCTGAAAGTTGTATGTCATTCCTACTGAATGCAATGGTTTACTCAAGAATGGTATTAGGGTCTACACAATTTTCTCAGGTTCCATGAATGCATGTTTTAGGTCTATTCTGTTTATTTAGACACATTTCACTCATTTCAAGGTTTTCGTATATATAGGTATTCAGCTATACATTCAGTCTAAAGGTCACATTAGCAATATTTCAGAGAAATTTTGCAAGCAAAAAAGGTCCATTGTCAATAGTGTAGCAATGTATAAATCAAAGCTCACCCAGAAGTCACTTTAAAACCAAGCAGCTTTCTGTTGAAGCGCAGCAAATTCAGGCATGAGCAAAATCTGCATTTACTATTTCACCAAAAGTAAAATTAATTTAAGGGTTGGTAGTTGTTTAAGGTTACTACTTTCTAAAGTGTATGTGGTGAGACAAAAAAAAAAAAAA
>NW_015786446.1:0-2026 GCF_001515625.1 Sinocyclocheilus rhinocerous | reverse complement strand
TCTGCAGGAAAGTGGATCTCGAGGTCCAGAGTTGAGGACCCCTGCAATAGAACAAAGATATAAAGGCAAATTCAAGTGATTAAATGTAATAAATAAACAAAATCACTTTATAAATTAAATTTGAAAGCTATGTGTATATTTTCCATTATTGCTTAATTAACATTAGTGACAGTAGGTACAGATTGCTGCAGAAATTACTTTTTTGTTTTTTTTATAGGCCAACCCAGAAGTTAGCATAGTTCCCTCAATAGGATTTTCCATTGGCATTTAAGCAAATAAGATTTGTGGCCAGCAAAAATTTATGATTCTTACGTGTTTTATTCATCATGATAATCTTAAAAAATGAACACAGCTTTTATTAATTCTTAAGCCTAAATACAATCGCCAGAAGTAAAAAGCTAACATAGGCGATAAACAAACTACATCACAGTCACATGACTTTACCGTCACCACTATTAAGCTTATGACAACTTTTTCAGTTTAAAAATAACATTTTCCCTGAAAGTTTGGGTTAGAATAGTTTACATGAGCATTATAAGAAACACAATGAGGCTGTAAAAGCAAACTAATGAGTTTACCTGTTTTGTTTAATCCCCGACAACCTCTGTAGTCTCATTTAGCCACTAGTCAGAAACCACCTTTTTCAAGACAAGTAAAAGCTTTCAAATAATCACAAGGATCTATTACTGATGTATTTTATGTCCTAGAATAAAACTTCAAAATATCTTGAGCGTGTGTTAACCTGGTTTAAGGCATCTAACCAAAAACCCATTCTAAAAACCTATTGAGTTGAGGGCAGTTGAACTGGAAGTGCTAAAATGTTAACTAATTTCAGGTTGTGGCCTGCAAAGATATGTCATCCTTGCAGCACTCTTGGGCCCAAATTTCAATCGGAAGTGAGCATCCCTATGCCGTTTGAAATGCTCTTGGCAAAGGGACAATGAAAAATGTAATTTCATCATAAGCTCTTCATCTTCACTTGGAATGACCCCATCATATTGCAGCACAGCATCCATCACCCCATCAGCTGTTCTTACAACAGGAATTTCTTATTATTGCTGTTATAATTATTGCAAATAAATATACATTTTATAGTTAAGGTTTTAAAATGTTTTATTTGAGTATGTTTATACAACATACTTTATAAAACTTGCCATCTCTTCTTTGGATCCTGCAGGTAATCACATTTACCTAATGGTATCGACTATTAAACACATTTCTTACCTATTAAACTTATTTAAACATAAAATGAAATTCATGATAATAAATTGTGTATTTATAATTACATTTGTGTACAACAAAACAATTTTACAATAAAAGTATTTAATTGCCATTGAATTATATGTATTATTGAATTATATGACTCTCCCGCTATATAGCCACCCTGGGTCACATGACCATAAACAATAAAATTACTTCCTTGAAGTGACCATCACATGCACCCTTTTCTAATGGACTTGTGGAATGCCCCTATAAATAGGATCCCCTTCTTGAACTGCTCTTTATTCACCCCATATTAGGCTGCTGTCACTTTAAGACTTACCGCATTTTAACTTATGTGCGGCAATTTGGATTTCAAATAATAGTGTTGCACTACAAATATACCCAGTCAGTTTGACTGAATGAAATCATGATCATGATTAAAATACAATTCATTGTGCAGTTTTATCTGAACAGAACCAAGTGTGCCTCACATATCATGCAAAGTGAAGCCAAAACATTTCAATCGCCCCCTGGTGGATGGCTGCAGTATATGTCATAAACACCCACCCTCTCCATTTAAACAAATGGGATGTGAGCCAAACTAAAAAAATGAAATTACACTTCAAATACATTTTTTTTCCCCCCAAAGATGGTTTCCATCATTTTAGGTAGTTTCTATCATGCTGATTATCGTTTTTCTAAAAAAAAAAAAAGATTTTTATGAACAGAACCAACACTGAACTGACTTAATGACACTGTTGTCTTTTAGAATACATGGAAACTATGGAAGCATATAGGTAGCGAAATTCAATTTAAAATGCAA
>NW_015786445.1:0-2021 GCF_001515625.1 Sinocyclocheilus rhinocerous | reverse complement strand
TTCTAAAGTGTTTTTGAAAAATCACATACCCTGCCTTTAATTCATATTTTTTAATGATCAAAAAATATGTAGTCAGTTGAAAACAGTTGAAATTTTTTACATAATAATTTTTTTTTTTTCAGTAATCCTAGATTATCTGTTTTCATTTTTCTGGATTCTGTGTTTTATGATTTAATACAAATGAATTATCAAAATGGTGGTAATAAGATAAATGCATAAAACAACTTAATCTTTTGACATCTTTTTAAAAAGATATTATCTTTAAAAAATAATGTTTAAAAAATATTTTTGTGAAGTACATTGTACTATACAGTAGCAATATATTTTCTATCATAATTTCTTAAACCTAACCAAAGTTAAACCAAAATTCCGTTTTGTGTTCGTGGGGTGTAGGAACCATGACTTCATATTTAAATATGTAAATGTTAAAAAAATCTATTTTTGTGTTTATTATTCACAGACATTTATAGATAGGTAGATATGTTTTGCAGTTAAATGTTCGCAGAAACTAGTTTATTTCATGATTTGATTAAGTCTACAGCCCTACTTTTGATTTATTCATCCAAATTTTGACAAATTTCATGTTATTCAGTACATTTTTTTCTGAATGTGATTCTGTCCACATTTTCTGCATCACAGAAATTTATGAACATGGGTTTTTTTGCGTACTGCTGTTTAGCTATGATCCATGTGCGTTCAATGAGTGTTATTATGGAAACACCATCCGACACAGATCAGAAATCTCTCATTGTTTGTTTCTTGCCTCAATTTAATCTGAATTTTATGCCAGAACTCATGCAGGTTTTTCCTCCATCAGGCTCGTATCTTTCCTGTCTGTGTCTCCCTCATTCTCTTCCCCTCCAGTCACTCATTTCCTCCGTGCCACTTAGTTCCTGACATCTAGAGCTGAGTGTTGATGGATGGGGCTTCCCGTGGCCTCGTTCAGCAGTTGCCAACAGTGATGAAATGCTCATCTTTGATGATGCATTAAAATTCAGCTGGCTTCTCAGAGCGCCATGTTTAATATTTCACAAACCCTTTGCATAAGATCCCTCTTCCTGATTCTGTTCACATAGGGAATTCCAGCCACTCTGATCTTTGCTTGCCACACTGATTTGATAGTAAAAGCATCTTTTGTGTTTGATATTTTGTTGTTTTGGAGGTACTGAGAGATTAAAAGGATGAGTACAAGCTAATCAGATTATGTCTTTATGTCTGTGTAGTTCACCATTGTACTTGAGTGCATAATCATTATCATGCTCATGATGATGCTGCTAGAATATCAGCTTCTTTTCTCTGTATCATAGATCATAGCAGATCAGATAACAGTATTCAGCTTTGAACTTTAGCCAAAGGCTTTGTCGAGATTAAAAGTTGCACGCTGCATTTCAGTAGTCAGCAGGCAGTAAACTTTTGAACTTTGGTTCCTGTTCCCAGAGGTTATCGTCATCATCATCAACTTTTTGGTACTGTTGTTGGAATTTGTCTGATTTCCATATATGTTTCGGAGTGTCCATATACAGTAAGCATGGCAGTAGCTTATATTTTATTTATTTATTTATTTTTTGCTATTGAGCTAATTTATAAGGCTGCATCCTAATGGTCAAGGAAATGTGATAGTCTGCCACATAAAGCTTGATGCGGCAACATTCTAAGCATAGTAAATTTGTAGTATATGAAAATATTAGATTTTTTGTATTATGTTTTTATTACTGAATTAAATAGTTTTAAATAGTTTTCATTACTGAATTAAATAATTTTAAGTATGTAATATTGAATATAATTTATGTAATATAATCATATTTTGCATATTTTTTAATTTTCATTATGTATTTTATATCTGTCTGTCTATCTGTCTATTATACATGTTTATAAATAATTTTATTTTTGTTTAATTTTTGTATAAATAGGAAGCACGCATACACACACACACACACACACACTATCTATTATACAGATGCATAAATATAAATAATTACATGAATAATTTATTCAATTTTATATATATATATATATATATA
>NW_015786444.1:0-2024 GCF_001515625.1 Sinocyclocheilus rhinocerous | reverse complement strand
TATCCAGCTTGGTTATGAAATAAAAGCCACATTAATTTCATACAGTGTAATGATACGAAATGATGTCATGATGACTCAAATGTGGCCTTTGTTAACTGTGAAATACAATAAAAAAAACAAGTTTGAGATAACGCAGCTCTAAGAGATTTTGTAGAAAAGTTCACCTCTCTTTGAACTCTCTGCATTCTCTGAAGAGAAGATATCAATTGCTGTCAAAGATAGCTGAAACATGAAATCTTAAATGGTGTATGACATATACTATTGATGTACTTCAAGATCCTTGAGGATGAATCAAGGTGGTGCATGTGTACATGTGTGTTCACTTAAATTTGATTGTGACTGCTTGCAAAACAGCATTGAGAAAGGAGGTATGTCCACACAGACTGACAGTGGTCACCACTTCTTTAATAGCCCCTGGAAAGCAGGACCTATGGCTTGCTGGAATCCCTGATGAGCGTCTTTGACATTGATTGATGAGGCTCAGTTTCATCCAGGGCACAGAAGCCTGGCCCCCTCCTGCTATTTCAGTCCTGCCTTCACGCCGGTCCATTTCTCATAAATGACAATCGTCAAGCTCAGCGGTTTGAAGCTGTCATGATGACCAGTGTTCACATGAGAAAACAATGTTTACCATAACAACCGAGAATGAATAGGGGCAACAGGTGCCCATTTTTTAGCAGCAGATGGGCTTAATGTTAAAAAAAGCTGAAGCTTAAATTGCATGGCTGCTTCAGCAAATGCGTTTTTATTTCACATTTGCATTATCGGTTAGATTTAGTCTAGGATTTAGTGTAGTGTAAATAAAGCCTTTCCAGATTCATCCTCCAAATTCACATTCATCTGTTTAGGATAAAACTGAATGCAATTTTAACACCAACCACTGGACAATTTTACTTGAAATTTTTTTGTTGTTGTTGTCGCAGGCATGCTTTTCCAAAAAGCCTGAGTTTGCACAAACATTTGTGATGCACTCTTATCATTATGAGTCTGAAATCGTGATGAGCCTGTGCAAGTGACTATAATACACGGGTTTGTATTTCACTGTACTAAAAAAAACTACTGTGTTAAATAAATTCTTAGCTTTAAAATGACACCAATTTTATTCCGAAATTCAAAGCTAAATGTCATTTTGACACTTTAATGTGGTATGAAAGATCACTGTAGCTGCCACAGTTCAAACGCAAGAAACTACTAGTTAAAGCACAAAAAAACATGAATGAATATCAGAAGGTATGTTGACAGATGCTGTACAACTTAGTGAATTATATGATCTCTTATGCAATCGCTTATTTAGTGTTCCAGTGGCGAACAAATGCCAATAAAACGACTTGTGAACAACACGTGACCTAAAAATACATTTACCTGAGGAAAGTCATGTTCATGTAGTGTGTCCATATAGTTTTTTAGTTCGCTAAAAAAATAAAAAAATAATATTTGTATTCCTACATGTGTAATTTAACATATTTTTCTTTTTTTATATTTTTGTATTATTTGTATTATGTATGTTTGAATAAATCACCTAACTGTCAAAAACTGGTTTGCGATTTTTAGGAGCCATTTTCTCAAGTTTTTATTACAGCCACCATGATTATATCTCAACAATATTTAAATTGATATTTTTAATTAAAATATAATTATGTCATTAGAAGGCAGAGATGTTTCCTTTTCATTCAGTGCATTAAACTCCAAATGTGTTTCTGTGTCAAAATGACTCAAAAAGATGGAGGACATTTGGAGCACAAAAAGATGGTCACATTTACTGTAAGAACATTATTTACATTACAGCATTTAATGACCGATATAGTGGATTTTCACTGTACTTAGCATGTTGCATTCCCCCAGATAGCCTCGGCAACTCAAAAATGTTTACTGATATGTTTACTGTCATTTAAGTACGCCATATATGTAATTTGATTCAACACTTCACAACCCTCTGGTCACTTTGTGGTCATCCATGTTTAACTAACATTTACATCATTAGTTTAGTGCCAGTGATCATTAACACCCTTAAAACAAAAGTGAAA
>NW_015786443.1:0-1949 GCF_001515625.1 Sinocyclocheilus rhinocerous | reverse complement strand
TATATATATATATATATATATATATATATAGGGTTGATATTGAGGGTGAGAAAATCATAATAAAATGTAAATTTCTATGTAAATTATTCCTTTTAAGATAAGAAACTGGTCCAAGAGAGTTAGCTTGAGATTAATCTAATGTGGTTTTAGCCTAATAGTTAAGGCTGGACTGGAAACACAAATTTAGGGGTGGTCCTATTTTAGGGGTGACCCAGTCACTGCCAAATTACTGATATCACAATCTATCACTATTGAACCCCTGAGCAAGGCACTTAACCTCTGGTCATTCCAGAAGGGGCTGTGCATTAAATTAGTGCACTGTAAATTGTTTTGAATTAAATGTGTGCACTAAACGGCTACCATTTAATCCAAATAATTGTACCGTTTATGAAAATCAAAGAAGAGTTTAATAAAGTGGTAATCAGTGCAGCAGTTTTGACCAATTGTTTATCATTGTTGCCAGACAACCATCTGGTCCAAGTTGTCTCTGGTTGTGTGTGTGTGTGCACACGTCTGTAAGAAGTAATTCACACCACATGCCATCAGTAGTGTGTGTATTCTCAAAGCTAGTCGAAGCGGGGAGGTGCTGCCGGTCACTTTAGCTTATCCAGCCCTCCGCTGAGGTCATGAGCGCAGATGGAGGGGGTTGGGGGGTTCCTGCACAGCATGTGCATGTGTGTGTGTGTGTGCACAGCGCTCAATTGCGACCTCAGCAAAAGTAGCAAGTGCTCTTGATGCAGATGGTTTTCATCACACCGACCACTGCATGTTCTCTTTCTCTCATGTGCTGATTGTATAGGGGGCCTCTTGCCTTTTTTGGCCCCCTCTCTCTCTAAAACCCCCACCACCCCCTCTACAATAAAAAAGACAGAGGTGTATCTCTCTTAAATGGATTGGCACCATTTATTTAGAGGGTCCTGGACTGGGCTTTGAAATACATCCTCCCACACATTTAGCCAGTAAGTACTTCTGCAATTGATATAATGGCTATTAGCACTAACAGTCTATTACTGATATCAGATCAGTGCTAAATGACCATGTTTTAAAGGGATAGTTCTCCCAAAAATGAATATTCTGTCTTCATTTACTTAACTCCTATGACTTGCTGTCTTCTGTGAAACTTGCTTCTGAATATTCACACTGCTTTTCCCCCCACAACGAGTGAACAGGCATTGTCAAGCTCCAAAAAAACAAAACAAAACAAAAAAGCACTAAAAAGTGGTCTGTATGACTTGTGCACTGTATTACAACTTTTTTTAAGCTCTAAAATCTCATTTGTGTATAGGTTTGACACCAAATACCAGAGATGAAGTTTGGGGTCGATATGATTTTTTTCCTTTTATGCCTATCAAGTGATTTTAATAAAAAATAAATTTAAATAATAATAAGAATTATTATTAGATTATTATTATTATTATTAATCATTTGTACAATGTTTTCTATTTTGATATATTTTAAAATGTAATTTATTCCTGTAATAGCAATGATGGGTTTTCAGTGAAAAACTACTTACTTTTTTTGTTTGTTCATCACACAAAGCTGTTGTATGACTTGAAAAGACTTTGAATATACTGTTTTGAGTTGTATGGACATCCCGACACGAGGATAAATAAATATAAATAAATAAATATATAAATAAATATCCCGACACGAGGATAAATAAATGATGACAATGGTAATTTCTGGGTGAATTATCCCTTTAATGACATTGAATGTTAAACCATATAGATTTACCTTCAAAGTGAGTTTACAGCTGGGTGAACTATTAAAGCTGGCTTAAAATGTCTAAAACATGAATAGTTTACAGTCTAGGACCTTTTTTGGTTAGCATATGCATCAGATTATGACTCTAAGGATTTATGTTTGGTGTCAGGTCTTTTTTTTTTTTTTATCTTTTTTTTTTTAAGAGGGCTTTTCACCCCCCTCCATCTTTTCATAAATCAATATTT
>NW_015786442.1:0-2023 GCF_001515625.1 Sinocyclocheilus rhinocerous | reverse complement strand
GAATAAACTCTAAACTCGCTATTCCAGTCAAGTCAAAGCTGTAAAGTCATTATGATAAGGAATTACAACAGTTCTACAATCCGTGAACTTCCATTTTATTTCTACAGGAAAACTACAGGTAACTACAGGAAAGCACTTTACTGAATATAGTTTGTGAAAAAGGACATTGTTTAACTTAAATAATTTTACCCTGTAAATAATTTAAATTATGTTTGCCCATCAAAACACCATCATGCTGCCCTTAGAAAACGTTACCATGGTAACTACAGTCAAAATACCATAGTTACTACAGTAAAGCTGGACCTGATATAATCCACCAGTCATCAGAAAAAAAGATACTGAACGCTTCTCTCACACTGATTTCTAATTTAACGTACATTAGTAACAATACATGAATAACACATTAACGTTATATATATTTTAGTAGTTGTTGATAGTTTTAATAGAACTAACTACAAGGAAAGAAATGTGTAAATTTGACATCTGTATATCGAAAACTTTTGGTACGCAAATAATGGATCAGTTTTGTTTAAATCAATTAATTTATTCTACTGCGTTTCAGTAATACAGTTGCTTACATAATTCCCGTTTGTTTTATGCAGTGCCGTTTTTGTTAAATAGAACTAAAACCACAAAAAACATCCTTGAAATAAACAAAAATAAAATATAAAACACTTAAACTTATTTTATTTCAGCTAGTTGCCAATGAAACATTTCTCATTTTTGTTTAAAGTTGAAGTACTAAAACAACTAAAACTAAACAAAAAAATTAAATTTAATAAAAACTATATAGACATATTTACCAGAAGAGAAAAGCGTAAATCTTAAATCTGTATATCAAAAATGTGTCAACTTTCAGGAGCACACTAGGTAGTACACTAGCTCGAAGTTTACAGGCGTGTACTAAAGATCAAACTAAACTAATTGTTTATTCTGTAAATAATTTTTGCCCAAAATAAAAAAGCCTTCATATTGTGAACCATATTAAGCCATATTAAAACATTACCATGGTAACTATAGTCATTAAATCTGTAAATACTAAAAGCTTCTTACTATTTTTTACTATATAGTGAAAATTGTTTATTTTACTTTTTCCATTTTGATTTACAGTAAAAACAATAAATGAAGAAATATAACACGTTAACATATATTTTATTAACTGTTGGAACCTAAAGTCAGTAATTACTAGAAAAGAAAAATTAAAATTTTAAATCTGTATAACAAAAAAATGGAAACGCTCAGTAGTACACTAGCTCGAAGTTTAAAGAACAAACTAAAATAATTGTTTATTCTGTAAATAATTTAAATAATCTTTGCCCAAAAATAAAAAAAACCTTCATATCGTGAACCATATTAAAACGTTACCATGGTAACTATAGTCAAAATACCAAAATTACTACAATAAATCTATAAATACTGAAAGCTTCTTACTACTTTTTACTAAATAGTGAAAAAAAATGACTTAATTTATTTAAAACGTATTTTACTTTATATATTTCACTTTTTCCATTTTGATTAACAATAAATGAAGAAATATAACGTGTTAACATTTTATTAACTGTTGGAATTTTTAATTTTTTTTTATCTGTATAACAAAAAATGGAAACGTTCAGTAGTACACTAGCTCGAAGTTTACAAGCGTGTACTAAAGAACAAACTCAGCAAAACTCTCCATTTCATTTTCTGGAGTCTTAATTAAGTGTGCATCATATTTGATGAATTCGGATTGAATCTTGATCTAAGAATGAACCGAATTCAGTGTGACTCTGTCAGACAGACAGGTGTGCGTCCTTTGAGAAGCGTGAGCGTTATCTGACAATGAACATAAGCTTCAGTAATTATTAATAATTCATCCATCCATTAATGCATTAAATATGAACACGAGCGTTAAAGATCGTGTAGAAGGCTCGTTTGATTCACTCATTTAATCGCGTTTCATACTGATTGAGTGCAGAAGCTGTCAAACAAACACGTAGTGATATTACTCATTATTATGAACTTAAAGGATATTATATTTTTGACA
>NW_015786441.1:0-2004 GCF_001515625.1 Sinocyclocheilus rhinocerous | reverse complement strand
TACAAATATACCCCAGCGATTTAAGACTGCTTTTGTGCTCCAGGGCCACATATCTGCACGTACTGTCCCGCTTGCTGAGAGAAGTCTTGAAAATCTTCACATGGTTAATACCAGGTTTGACTTTATAAACAGCCACCAACACAAGCTAGTGCTAGTTCTCATGAAGAGAAGATTCAGTGGTAGGGTCTATATCAAAGTACCACGATTCTACCATCTGATACCATCACTGTACCATGGTATCACTACTGTACTTTTTGTAAAGGTGTGAGGAAAAGATGGAGGTTTACAGTAGAATGACATAAACATGTGACTGTAACTCAAAATGTAAACAGTAATCAATCAAAGCCAGTGCAAAGCCTCTGCTTCCACAAATGGAGATGGCAAACCGAAGCATCTGATATTCCAGAGGCGAATGATCATTTGTTTGTTTTCCATTAGTCCTCAGATTTAAAGCCATAAAAGTGTCAAGGTTTTCTCACCTCAGGAGCTGGAGGAGGGTTGAAACTTCACACATGGATGCTTGGGAAAGTCATCCTGTTATTTTCTCCATCAACCCCCACAGCCTCAAAAAACAAAACAACAACACAAACCCTCATTACAGATTCTCACAACTAAATTTCAGCTGGGTAAATATCAGGAAACTTTTTTTTTCCTCATATATTTCTGACAAAATTGCAAGTTGAAACTGAAATAAAAAAATGTAAAAAATTTTTTTTAAATGTATGCATCATCACAAGTTTCATAAAAACGTGAAAAAACAAAAGTATAAACAACCTTATATATATATTTTTTGGAGAGTACTCTACAGCAAAAATCACTACAGCATTAGTAATTTATTTGATTATTGAGAATAATGAGAATTTGAAACACACACACACACACACAAGTAAAACATCTATGTGCATTACAGCTATGAGCATTTATTTGAATTTAAAAATGTAATGATGCAAAAATCCTTACTGGTTCAACAAATAGGGTTTGTATTTCAATTATATTTTTCCTGTTTTTTTGCCTTTGGAGTAAACTAAGTTTTCCTAAGATTCGCCCAGTTTGATTATTTTAATAGCACAGACAACTGGTAGAAAACAATGTATGTCTTTTTCTTTTGCAACCACTATATTCTTTATTTTTTTAAACTGTTCACTCACCATTGAGTCAAAATCATGTTTACCTCTTACTCTTTATTTCCTAAACATTCTGGCACCATCCAATCAGATCTGGAACTGCTCTCTAAAGAGAAAAAAAATACTGATTACAAAATCATCACAATCAGCCTAGCTGACATTGTAAATAACAGAGTAGATTAGGATGAACTCCATCAGCCTGCAGTCAGACTCACTTTACCTTTTACTCGTTGCTAAAACACAAGACTTTTACTGACTTATAAGCTCTGTGTCCCTTTGAGAGTTTCTAAAACATTTGACCCCCAAAAGTCCAGCAGAATTTCCCAACTCTGCACCTGGATACCCAAAGAGATTTGGGAATGTCTCAGCAAGTGTGTCTTTATGAGAAGAAAACTCAAAATGCTTTATGTTGACAGGGACAGATAATGCAGTTGTTCAAGTATTTTTTAATACGAAAAATTATTCCACGAACGTGTAATGGAACAATGTGGTCATACTTTAGGGGATTGTACTTTATTAAAGGACTCTGTTCTTATCTTTGTTTTTTCTGCTTTAGCACATGTCGATTTCACAATAGCACCGGGCATGACCCCATCACGATAATGTGGGATTGTGTTTTTTGTGTGTATTTCGGTGAGCTGTCCATCTGTGTGCCAGCTTGTCTGGTCATTGGGTGATGTGTTCCCGCAGAGCCGGTTTCTGCTGGGACTGTTGGACCATGATTGGGTCTCAAAAGAGAAGGCCGGGGTCTTGGTGGGACCACCAAGCCGTGAACATCAGGACTGTCACACCAAGTCTATCCAATGGACATCCATACAGACAACAGGACAGAATACATAAAAGAAGAGATTACTCCAGTCTTCAGTGTCACATGATCCTT
>NW_015786440.1:0-2020 GCF_001515625.1 Sinocyclocheilus rhinocerous | reverse complement strand
ATATTGTAATGCATTACTTTTAAAAGTAACTTTCCCCAACACTATTTACAACCACCCAGTTTGACACAGTTTATGATTATAGATAGAAGAGTGGAGTAATTGGAACATTGGAATAATTGTTACAAATAATTATAATAATTATTCAACTATGTTTTGGTTAGATATTTTGAAAGCAAATACTCCAGCACTTTATAAAACAATTAAGATTATGTGAAATCATTGCATTTTTCATTACCAACCTGGAGTGAATGGAGTTGGAATTTCCATTACTGGCTGATTGATGGGATGTACCACTTTGACATCAGCAGGGGGGTGTGGCATCCTTTTGGAATTGACATTCTCCCCTTGGCCCCCTGTGTACTTGTTTACTCGTGTTATTCTTTTTGACTTAGAGTCCGTTAGGTAGACATAATCAAGGAAAATCGTCATTCTCAGAGACTGTGATCTAGAAGTAGGGCAGGGAGGACATATTAACAAATTTTTTACTATAAAAGTGTAATATATGAAACATGAATTACAGTTTTTAATGTATGAATATAAACTAGGGAGGGACAATATATCGCCATTGGATATTTAAATAAACATGCTCATAACCTCTATTACCTCTTCTGTTTTTACATTAAGATTTAGATTGTCATAATTTAACAGTCACTTAAATTATTTATTACATGGATGACTGACTTAACACATTCTGAATTAAAATATTTGGCATAATGACTACAAAAATGTATGTGCTAGTTTCTTGTACCTCACTAACGTCACTTTGTGCTTAAATAAATTTTAAAAAATATATATATATCTCAAATCAACATTTCATGTTCTATTCTATATATGAAATAAAGGAGATAATGTACTGGCAGCTAGTCAATATCACAAAATAATCCCTGAAGATTGATAATGACCAGCTGACTGTACATTAAAGAGCTACAGTACTTACTAAATAAATATATAAATGAACATGAATCCCTTACATAAAGAATGGATCACATTTTTACCTCAAGGGCTGATTAAAGACGTTAATAATGTTGCCATCATAGTTGCAGGACCCCATGGCAGTGTTCCCTCCTAGGCCCTGCTGAACCCAGAACAGCCTCCTGTCCCGGTGGTCTATAGCCAGAACCTTCAGTCTGTCTGCACCTTTCAGCACTGTTGCCCTCTTCCCACCTGTCATGTCTGAACGCTGGATGCTGGGAGTCAAGCCATCTGACAGCCAGAAAATATATCTAGAAAAATGTTGTGATAGCATTCTCATTCTTATACATCTCCATACACATATTACATCTCTGTAACCTTCAACTTCAACATAATCTCCAACATCGTAAAGGATTCAAATAAATTAATTCAGATTATATGTCTTTGTGAAACAATGTCATCAATATAAATTAATTGCAGTTTTTAATATTGAAATATACAGTATATTGGGAAGTCACCAAAATAGAACTAATGTCAGTTATGGGCTGAATCATTTATTTAATTTTAATGATTAATTAGAGTGACATTTTTACTGTTATTTATTTATTTAGCCAAAACAGTATAGAATTTTAATATAAGCCATTTTCAATTACTCTATATAGCATTTTAAAATTTTTATGCAAAAATGATTAATTCTGAATCAATATAAATGTTCATTGGAATACAACTGAAAATAATTTTCTTTTCAGTTCCCCCAATGAATACCTGTTGATATATTTGTATTGGTTGCTTGATTATCTCTTCACAGACCAGTCCTTTAACAGAAAGGTGAGGCCAGTGTGCTGTTTGAGACCCTCTGTTAGATCTGCACCTATGTGCTAGCCATGTTCCGGAGAATGTGACTGTCTGAATGCTCCAGCATTTAAAGCTAGCAAGCAAACTAGGATTCGAGCAACACAGTCCTGAGAAAAACTGTGTAAATGACCAAGCTTTTAGTCATCCTCATTCTCCCCTACAGTCAACAAGCACACTGCTGAAAGAACAGAGTAAAAAATGTAAAACATGTTGTTGCGGGTAACAGCTATGACCTATTGCTCCACAAACCACG
>NW_015786439.1:0-2023 GCF_001515625.1 Sinocyclocheilus rhinocerous | reverse complement strand
ACCTAAAATAAAACTCCAGAAAGGTATACAATATGTGACCTTTAAAAGCATGTAGGTGGTACTGAGTAACACGGTTCTGTTCAATCATGGTAAAGAGAGATTCATTTTTAGCTTTTCAGTAGTGTCCTAATGTTTCTTTTACTTGCCTTTACTAGCAATATCATGTAACATGCATGGAATTTTATTTATGACGTAAGAATTGTTAATGTCTACACATCAAACTGCTATATTATTTCATTTACAGGTTTTAATATAAATGAAAATGGTACCAAATTTTAAGGATTCTTGTAGGCTATATTAAAACTTTATTGTATTTTTGTCACTTTTGATTGATTTTATTTGTATTTTTTCTTGCCAAGCATTGATTTTTTTTACATCTGAATAAAACATTGTATTTGGACTAACATCCTTTAGAAATTTACATGGGCAGAAACTTCACATAGTAAAAAGTAGGTGTCCGCTGAAGGTGTTGCGTCTCAGTGCATCTGTGTAGATATGACGGTTCTCTATGAGCTGAAGACGTATCTGGTCCCCTTGTTCAAGAATAAGACTAACTGAGTTGCATGTAGTGTCTTCAGTGTCTTGCCCAGGAGGGTTATCTGATGCTGCAACCACCAAAGTGCCGTTCTTTAACAGTTTAACACCGGTTGAAATGTCATGAGGATTGAAGACCACAAAGTTGAAGAAATAAACTCCTTTTACTGGTGCAGTGAAGACTCCTGTTAATAACAGTAGAAACTTAGGTTCTTAAAATTATGATAAAATTGTTGAAGCATCATGTTTGAAACTTCTTTGACCAATGTGATGGTACCTGTATTGGTGTCATAAGCATTTCCAATGTTAGTTAATACATTTTCGTACACAAGAGTGATTGCTTCTGCATATGGCCCAAAATATTTGACGCCCGCTGAAGATGACAGTGAGGCTGAAAAGGCTACTTTTGCCCTTTCTGCAAAAAAAGAGATGAGATGAAAATGTGCAAGTGAAAAGAAGAAACTTTAATGTGTCTTTTCATGCAATCATTGCTATTCATGTAGTTTCCTTGCATGTTTCCTAAATGTCATGTTTGTAGTCAGAGCTACACTGGGGGCGAAAAAAGAAAAAGAAAAAACACTTTTTATATCAGCTTTAAGAAACAACTGGTCTCTCCAGTGGTCAGACAGTTTAGAAAATAAAATAAAAAAATACAGTACCTTCATTCTTGCTTCTTAGTTCCCTGACTTCATCATTTAGAGCATTTAACTTTTCCTCCATGGTCTTAATCTTTTTGAGTTCGGCAAGGATGTCTATTGTTGGTGATATTAAATCCTGTGCCAGTGTGGTCCACACACACGGCAATAAAATGCCCATTTCCATCTTCATCATTGCTGCTCTCTGTGATTATTAGATTGTGATCACTTTCGTAGTCTCACAAAAACCTAACAACATTTATTGAACTGTCTGACAGACTTTGGACTACAAATATTTAAACTTCCCTTCCTTAAAGAAATAGTTACCATTTGTACTACCAGTTACTAATGATAATACAAGAGAATTGGTTTTGCCCAGTTATTTTGCCCAGTTCCTCTTTTCCATATTGTTCTGTTATAGATTCTATTGGATCAAAGTTTCTTTATTGATATTGCATGAAGAAATGAATGATCAGTGACTAACACTCACACAGAAAACGGAATAGTGTGACACTACACTGTTTTGGTAAAATGCTTTTATGGGTTACATTTGGCACACATTGACACACATAAGGGTCAATCATTGCTAAAAATCTACCATAATGCTGAAATTTAATATACCAGGATTTTTTGTGTACAGTTCTTTACTGTGGAAAATAAAATCTTATAGGCCTATTTTGATTTCCAAAGGTTTTAGAGAAAGACTTAGCTACATGTATACTTGCCTCATACTATACAACTCAAAACATTTAGTCATTAGTTCATCGTATAAGTCATTAAATGCAAATTGGTTGATCTAGCTGATGAAGTATATTTTCTACACATTTCTATTAAACTTTTTGTAAATTTGCCAT
>NW_015786438.1:0-2011 GCF_001515625.1 Sinocyclocheilus rhinocerous | reverse complement strand
AAAAAACAAAAACAATAGTAGGCAGTATTCAGTATACACTGCACAGTGTTCACTAAGTTAGTATTGCATTCAAATAGTAAATAGCAAATAGATGTGTTTTCTCAGAAGCCTCTAGTTATTTCACCTAAAGTGGCACAAAACAATCCCAGCTCATCAGGTTTAACAGCAGTTCTTTAAACATTAAAAGCAAGAAAATCATAAAAAACAGTAAGATGGAGAAAAGAAAGACTGGAGAAGCAGTGTTTAATCAGTGCGTGTAATGAAAATACATCTGAGACCCGTTGTTCTGTATTATTATTGAGCTCTGCTAATTAGTTTTCATTCTCTTAATGGCGTTCAGGGTTTACAGTGAAAACCATTTGTGAATTTTGCCACATTTTTAATCTAAACTCAATCTCAGTGGCTCTATTTGTTTTTATTAAGATGACTGAATCAATCTTTTGTTAGGAGAGTGTCAGTCAAGGCTAAACGTACCTGTCAGTTTCACAGGGGCTGTTAACTTGATTATTTCAGATGTTTATCGACCTGTTAACAGTGTTTTCTGCTCTGTGAAGAAGCTGGGCAATATTTAGAGGATGTGCAATATATTTGCAATTATTTTACTGTCAATATGTGCTAATAGGACATTTAAAACAAGTCTTGTTGTTTGTGCGTGATCAGGAGAGCCGTACCTGCTCAGTGCCCAGCGCAGGTGTCCCGGCGGTGGGATGCAGGATCCTGCGGGTGTCCGTCCGTTCCGGCCCGCAGACGACGGCCTCAGACTCGGCCTGGCTAAAGGGGTCTCCATGTCCCTCCCGTCATCCCCTCTCCTGCCCCGACAGACGTACATGATGGCGGCCCGCCCGAGCAAGAAGTCTCCAGGTGGGATATTTATCATTTTATCCATTTAAAAGCATCAACATGTCCGGACATCAGCAGTTTTTTGGCTGAGCGATGGGTTGCACTGGTTTGGCAACAGCTGCTGTTCTGTAATTCAGGTTGGTTTTGCTAGCGGTGCAGAAATTACAAACTTGAACGGTGAAGTTTCGGAGTGAATCTCACAAGAACATGTCCAGGGCGCCCTGAAATGAAAAGAAAGAAATAAAGAGGTTATATTTGTATTTTAGGACTGTTTTTAGTCACACTTCACATGAGGCCCTTATGAATAATGCATTATAAAGGTATTCATAATAAATGTTGTAATGCATTATATATTTAATAAATAATTACAACCAAAGTTAAAATGCATTATATGTGCAGATTCCTTGTTACACCTGGAACTGGTTTCTTGTCATGTGTTTTAGTGCATTATATTTTTCTGTGTAATAATGAATAGAGAAGCATTATAATGCATTTTAACTGTGGTTACAATTATTAATGAGATCATACAATCTATTATAAGGTGAATTACAAGGCATGTTGCCAAATTGTTTTTTTGTTTTTTTTTGCATTATGAAATTATTTCCTCCCAAATTCAAGTTTTTCTTTTTAGCTTTTATGTAATGAACAATATTCTCCATGTTATTAAATTCTTGTTACTGCAATACAGTAATTTTGTATAATAATAATTATTATTATTTTTAATCAGCATAAATTAAAGACGGTATATAAATAGAAGTATTCAAACCTATTTATTATATTAGATTAGATTTATGTATTATAGATTTATTTTTTGGTATCACAGTAATGAGAATGTTTTTTATTTTTTATATCTATGATAATGAAAATTGGTGGGAAAATGTGCTTAATTGTGATAAAAAAATCACAATTTGAGTTCATATTGAGATTCTAAGGTTGGAGACTTTTGTTTTCTTCTTTGTTTCTGCATTTCAAATTGTTCATCCAGCTGTATTAATGTGCGTTCTTGTGCATTTGTTTAGTTTTGACTGTTTATATTTTTGTATGTAAGGTTGAAGTTCATTTGCATGTTGATTGAGTTAGTGTGTGTACATACAAACACAAGTGTGTGTGTGTGTGTGTGTGTGTATGTAAACACAGTCTGAGGTGTTTTCACACCATCTCTGTGTTAAGG
>NW_015786437.1:0-2016 GCF_001515625.1 Sinocyclocheilus rhinocerous | reverse complement strand
TAATGCATTACTTTTAAAAGTAACTTTCCCCAACACTGTTTATGAGTACTGTAATCTTTTGTTGCATACTGTTTTTCGCCTACTATATAGTAGGGAAGCATGCAATCTCGGATGCAGCCATAGATTTCCTGATTATTCTCCCTGTCTTGCATTGGTCAATCAAACAGAAAGTCCCGCCTTTAAACTCAAACTATTGGTTGAGCCAATATTGTTGTATTAGGCTGGTTGGAATGTTTGAATAAACAATTTTTTTTAGAGCTACAATTTGCATATTGAGAACATAAAACCCACATAAATCCAATAAAGAAGAACAGAGAGGAGTAGATTGAAGCAACACAAAGGGTATTCAGTTACAGAGAATGGTACAGGGGAGAATGATCTACTGTACTGTAGCATGCTGTTATGTAACATTACTGGATTTCAGTTCATGCATACCATGCTGCAGTGCCATGCGGCATGGCTTTTAAAGAAATAAGTGCTATCCGTCTGGGCTGAAAACTCCATTTCATCATCTTTAACAAGGCAGATTTTATTGTGCTGATTATGTCAAAAACTCCTGCACCAGTAGTTTGCCTCTAGGGCTAAAACTACATTTCTGTGGCACTGTAAGAAGCAGCAGTGAGAGTAATAAGAAAATGACGAGAATGAGAGCGTGTGTAAGAAACAAAGAGAAAGTGGAAGCTATGCTGTATAATATGCAGTTATTCTGATTATAAAATGAAGGGTATTATATGAGAGGAATGCAATTGCAACATTCATATTAGTGTTAAATTCTGTCATGGGAATATAGCTGGGCTATCTTTATAACACCAGAAGCTATAGAATACAATATAAACAGAGGGAGAAAAAATGGTTGTAAAAAGTTAATTTTACATGATCACATTTTGTGCTGAATTTTAAATGTTAACTTATGTAATTTAATTAAAGTCTATAAAAAATGTAATGAATTCCAAATGTATTTAAAGAATTAATTAAAAAAAGAACAGGGGATCATAAAGACTGTAAATAGTTGTTGTTGGTAATCAATTATGGAAGTTCTAGTGTTAACCCTAACCCATGTCCTTTGATGTTACCATAATGGAGATGAAAATTTGATATTTGGAAAGGAAATTTAATCCATCTAGTCAGATTTTTTTTCAGATATTTTCACATGCAACCATATTATAAAATGCAAATAGGTACATTAAATATGGAAAAATCTGGAGATTATTGTTTACTAATGCCAATATATACCCAATATTACGCCTTTGGAATGAATGCATTTATTCACTTTAGACATTAAAAATTTATTTAGCTTAAAAAACAGCTAATATGTTTGATCAATTATGTGTAGCTGCGTGGTGGCAGTTATTGATTGCCTCTTGACTCCCGACACTCTATAATGTGCTAGATTAGATATAAATACTTGATTGTGTCAACTAATGGCAGCGTTGAACATATGTGCACATTACAGGCTGACAGATTGTGCTTTTCTTGTCATGCAACCTGCCACATAAACGAAAGACATAATTTCATCCAATTGCTCTATTTGAGATGCCTACATCAACTACAAAATCAAAAGTATCTACTTTACTTCAGGTGTTTCTTCTAACATTCATTAAAATAGTAAAATAGTAAACAATTAGACAACATAATTTGCTATAATGCAATGCTCTCTATTTAATCACATTGCTAGTACACAGACATTCAGAAGACCTCATTTGTGATTTTTCTTCCATACAGGCAATATGGAAAATAAATGACACAAAACATACATCCTCCCTGAGGTCCAGCTCTGAAATCCCTGGATGAAAAATGGCAAAATCTCAGAGGCCATTCAAGAGCAAGTAAATCAGTTGAGTGACATGCAAGACCAGGGGAGGCATGGAGCAGATAAACCTGTACAAATCCCACCAAATCTCCCATCCTGTCGAGAGGTGTGTTTGAGGTCTATTTATAATATACAGCAGAAACAAAAGTTGCTGGAAGAGGGGAACCTCTGTAGCCCTGAAAGCTGATTCAGAACGTGGGCTGAGA
>NW_015786436.1:0-2016 GCF_001515625.1 Sinocyclocheilus rhinocerous | reverse complement strand
TTTGCATCACAGGAATAAATTACATTTTAACATATATTCAAATAAAAATCAGATATATTAAATTGTAATAATATTTCACAATTGTACCATTTTTACTGTATTTTTGGTCAAATAAATGCAGCCTTGGCAGGCGTAAGAGACTTCCTTCAAAAACAGTAAAGTATCTCCAAATGACTCCAAGCTTCTGTATGTCTTAAAAAGATTTAGTTTGCATGTTGTATGAACTACTTTTATGGACCTCTTTTGTCTTTTTTGGAGCTTGTGGAACTTGACACATTTTGTTCATTCGTTTTGTGAGTAGTCTTGATATCCTGCTAAATATCTCCTGCAATATGAGTGTTGACATTAGTGTGAGTCGACGGTGACAGAAGTGTTCATTTAGGCTGAACTATCCCTTTAACATCAATTTTAGCGCTTTCTGGTGGAGATTAACATTGCTGGCCAATGACAGAAAGATTAGGGGAAAAGAGCAGGCTGGAAACGGAAAAGAACAATGACGAGTGACTTTCACGCATGCTGCGAGCGACTGAACGTCTCGCTCATTGTATGGTGCTGTTCTGTGTGTGAAAGCGTGTGCACACCAATGTTAACGTGACTCTAATGATGTGTTTACCGCAGCACAGCTTCATCACTGTCTCCATGACAACCGCTGTGCTCGCTTCCTCTTCCTGCAGCAAAGACAGAGTGATAGCGAGCAGCGCTCCAGTGCTGCAGCAAATACCCAGCGTAATGTGCTAATACCATGTTTTTGACAGTGTAGCAAGGTAATACCATGTTTCTTCATTATGGTGTCATGGAAATACCACATTTTTTGACATGGTACTATGGTAATACCATGTTTTTGACAGTGTAGTATGGTAATATCTTGTTTTTTTTTCAATATGGCGCCATAGCAATACCATATTTTTTGGACATGGTATTATGCTAATACTATATTTTAGGATGTCATAGTATGTTAATAGTGTTTTTTTTTTATATATATGATGCCATGATAAAAGCACATTTTTTGGACACTGTACTATGGTAATCCTATGTTTTTAGACATTGTAGTATGTCAGTACTGTGTTTTTTGAATATGGTGCCATGGTAATACCATATTTTTAGACATCGTTCTATGGTAATACAATGTTTTAGGATGTCAAAATATGGTAATACTATGCTTTTTTAATATGGTGCTATCGTAATACCATATTTTCGGACTTTGTACTATGGTAATCCTACGTTTTCTGGCATTGTAGTATGGTAATACTATGTTTTAAGATGTCAAAATATGGCAATACTATGCTTTTTCACTATGGTGCCATGGTAGTACCATATTTTTGGGTAGGCTAATGTACTAGTACCATGTTTTCTGACATTGTAGTATGGTAATACTATGTTTGAGGACATCATAGCATGGTAATACTATGTTTTTTTTTAGTACATTACTATGTTATAACCACATTTTTGGACACTGTACTATGGTAATACTATGTTTTTGGACATTCAGGTATGGCAGTACCGTGTTTTTTGAATATGATACCATGGTAATACTATGTTTTATTCATTACACAAAATTCTGTAAAAAATGCAGAGTAAACATTTAATTCTGTAATCATGACCAGGTTGTAAGTTATATGATAATATTGTAGCATGCTTACATTTATCTTCACATACCGCGTATTGTTACATATACTGAGACTCATTCATGAAACATACGATACGTATTGCATTAACTGTTGCAATCAGTTCAGTAAAACAGTTCACGAATGGATTCATGAATTTGCACAGCTTGTGTATAATAAATGAGGCTTTTTATATAAAATAGTAGGCAGTTTACAGTATGCAGGTATTCCATGCATTTCAAAAGGTTGTAAAGAACTAGAGACTGTGACTTAAACATGCAACTGGTTTGTCGACTAGTTCCCTCGTTTAAACAGCCAATATGGAGCGTAAGAGAGCACTGCTGTGAGAGATGGAGAGAGAAAGACATGCATGAGGAGAGAGGGGGACCTGGGCAGAGGAAGCTGGTTACTG
>NW_015786435.1:0-2021 GCF_001515625.1 Sinocyclocheilus rhinocerous | reverse complement strand
TGACTCTTCCAACAGTGCCGAGACACAGCGCGCATCTACTGCCTCATCTCCTCAGCCAATGCTGCACGACTCTACTGACCGGAGTGGGAGGAGGCCGCCGCCGCGCGAGCGTCTTGTAGTGCATCTGATAGAATCGGTCACTGCACACGCTGCGCTGCCTCACACCACCACAACAAAATTCCAGCATGTTCCTATGACTTCTGTCCTAAAATATGGAGACATGCAAATGCTCTGCCTGGGATTTTACAGCTTGTCATTTTTTTTCTCTCCTGACAGGAGCAAAGCAAATTGACAAGCGGTAGCTATTATTGTTTTTAATATAGGCAGATTTAGAGTGCTGTAACACACTTCTATACAGTATTCCCGTTTGTCTGCTACTAATTAAAGCGGTTTATAAATCTGCAATGAAACTGTGTAA
Source organism: Sinocyclocheilus rhinocerous (assembly GCF_001515625.1). Taxonomy (NCBI): domain Eukaryota; kingdom Metazoa; phylum Chordata; class Actinopteri; order Cypriniformes; family Cyprinidae; genus Sinocyclocheilus; species Sinocyclocheilus rhinocerous. The sequence continues at coordinate 1,603 of NW_015786435.1, read as the reverse complement.
ATTAGTGTCAAAAGAATGATGTTGATGCAATCTACATCGCTGTTTACAACAATAATAGAAAACACTTGTTCAAAAAAAATGTTTGTACTTACTTGAAATACTTCTTCAAAATAATTATGACATCCCCCATCACCACCACCCCTATTTCACTTTAAACATTTTAATTCAATATGGTAAAGAATCATTTTAATTGAAAGCAAACATTGAAAGACATAAACATAATCTGTGTATGCCACATTTTGTGCAAATCTAGTTTTTATAAACATGTAGATTACAAATTGTGTGAATGTTTCAAATCGAATTAAGAGAAACTACTGATTTAGATAATCCCACTTCTGTCACCCATTTAGTGTTATTTTAGTATAATTGAGATACTAAAAAAGTTTTAATTCATATTTTTAATCGGTTTTTATTTTTTGTTTTCATTTTAATTGTAGTCAAAGTTTCTGTAATTTTGTTGTTTTTGTCATTTTTAATATATGTTTAGTTTATTTTTTTCGTTTCAGTTTTAGTTACTGCAGTAAGTTAAACTAAATTAGTTTAGTAAAGTTTATTAATAATTTATTTTTATTCAAGTTAAAGTTTATTTTATTTCAAGTAACTATTTTTTTATGGTTTTAGTTTCAGTTTCAGTTAACTATAATAATCCTGCATCCATTAACATGATCACCAATATAATTATAAATCAGATGTGAAAAATTACCATTTTTCCCCCTTTTAGTCTAAGTCTATAAATCAACTGTCATCTCAGGAAGATGGTGGTCATGTATGACAGTGATTTAACCCCATAGCTCATGTATAATTGGTTAAACCAAAGGTGCGACAATTGACACGCCCTGACAATTCTCAGAACCCATTGTTTTGATTATAGGAACACTGTGACATATTTCTCAATAGGGCGTTAGATTTCTTTTTTCCTACCATCTGTCAATTATTTCCCAGTAATCTTTGACCAGTACTTTCAGAGAAAGTGTTTGGAAGTGTCTTTTGACATCCTTAGCATCTCCACCGCACCGCTGCTGACATTAATGCATAGGGCCCATTCTCTGAGCACTTTGTCTCAAGGACACTTGCTTTTGTACAGTTATCTAAGTTGGCAGGGATAAATCTAGCAGATGACATCATCGGTCACAAGCAGTCATTCATATTTATTTCTGTCCTTTTCTTAGAAGGAGAGTTCACGATCTGCCGAATGACAATTTAAGTGCTGCAGTCAATGTCAAAGCACCCTTTTTCTCACATTCAGATATTCTCCATTAGTTTTCCAAATGGTGTTTTAACCACACTTCCTTTTCGATCCTCATTGGCTAGCTTGAATGTCTTTTTGTTGACATTGCTTATTTCTTAAGGTCTCGAAGGCACTTTATCAAGGCCCGACTTTCAAAGTGATTTAACAGATGCTGTTTGAATTTGTCGATAGGATGACTGGTGCCTCAGATGGCTTTTGCAAAGATGGATATCCCTGTGTAACATCAGTATCAAAGCACGGCGTTAGTAATGCTGAGTACCTCAGTGTCTGTTGTGATATACCTTTTGTAATATGCTGTGTTCTGGGCCATTAATCATGTTTTTGTGAAGTCTTTCAAAGATGCCATGGTTCATG
>NW_015786434.1:0-2021 GCF_001515625.1 Sinocyclocheilus rhinocerous | reverse complement strand
TTGATGAGGTGCTTGATTGGTGACAGGTGCAGGTGCTCAGTACTCTGGTGATAGAGATCATTGTGATTTGGTGGTGGTGGAGCCTGGCCGATCTGTTACAACCCAGCACTAGTGAGCGTATATCAAATTTTATTAATACAATTATAAGAATGTTTCATAAACATTACTTTAAGAATGTTTTGTCCTAACATTTATATATCTTTCAAAAAAAAACTTTTTTGATGCCTAGTTTTAAAAATCTGTTCAGATTTGAAGCTTTGTGTAGTGTATTCCAGTTTGATCTTATATTTCACTCTGTTCCTCGTACAAAGCAATCATATGACTTCAAAAGACTGAAATGATTTTATTTTCTAAGCTGTCAGGTCAGATTTGGCAGGAAATTCAAAGCTTACATTGTCATGTTTGTAAAAAGTCTGGCTGGTATATCACGTGTGTGGGTACTGGTTGTAGCTTGTTACAAAAATAATTAACGTTGTTACATAGAATTCAAACTATAGCCAACTAGCTAGCATATAACTAGTATTTTTTTACTTGGACAGTTCAAAATAACAACCCTCTTTGACTTCTGGGAATCACCCACTGTCAAAACAAAGAAAATGAGAAACAGAGTGTGTGTGAAAACAAAATCTGGTCCACAGCAGCAGGTATTATTTCTCATGTATGCTTTGCTGGAAGATCTTCTAACAGTCAGATCTTGGTGCAGCATGATTTGCTTTGATATGGTGTTTATCAGTATATAATAATGGTATAACCATTATTCCTCAAACTATCAGATTCATCCATGCAAAAGAGCAGTGCCAAAACACATCTGTCATAAAAGAACTACTCTGCAAGTCACATGCAGTTTGATCTTTCTACCACAGGTGGCAATGGAGAGGCCAAAGTTCTGTAGTGCAAGCACAACGAAATCTTTAAATTTATTGTGTTCAGTGTCATTTGTGTTATACATAAAACCCTTAAACTGATATATTGTGATAAAGTTCCTCTGTAGAGAACACAAATGCAAGTATAAAAGCATTCAGATAAATAAAGATGTCCAGTTGTCCTAAATGTCCTAAATGCACATTTACACCCAAGTACACATTCTGCCGAGATCTGCTAGATACAGTTATCTCAGTCGTTTAGCAGCTACTTCCTTACTCAAAAAAAGATTTATAATTTATAGGACATTTTCTTGGAGGAACTCTGATAAAGTGCCTTTTCTCAAGGACACCAAGGTGATAAGGGATATCAGACTTTTCAGTTTGCATATCATTCCTACAGATCAATAACCTTAAGTTTATACTAGACAAGACTTTTAAACAGTATCACCAACCCATTCTTTATGTTTCCCTAGAACGCTTATGTTAACGTTTTCATTAAGTTTTACTTTGATATATACTGTAGTAAGTTCCACATATATCATACTCCTTAGATTTTCTTGTTTCATTAATAAATACTGCAATTGGCTCTCGTGTACACATTCTCAATATTGCAGTCTTACAATAATAAGGCCGATAGTGGCAAAACCTTTACCATTCAAAACACTAAGAACATTTCTCCAAAAAGATTAGCATATTTCAGTGTGATTATGTGCCTGTAATTATATTCATTCAAATCTCTGCCTAGGCAGTACTTGCATGCCTCATGTAAATATAGTCTTTAGTCATGGACACTGTGAAAATGAAAATGCCACATGAGCACAGCTTTTTTTAAATGTTATCTGGGAAATTGAAGCAGTTTCAGTGTATGTGTGTGTATGTAAACAGTCAGTAAGCTTTTCAAGCCCATTTTGAAAACAGGCTACAGCAACAGTGTTCAATACTGGATTTGAACGATTTGAATTGCAATGAACTGCAGTAACAGAAAATAAATAAATAAATAAACAGCCAAAAATTGGAGTCCTTGAACGTTGTTCACCAAGGTTTCTGGTATCTGTTGATGCAAATAAAACAGATATTAAGGGCATAGGTGTGTGGAAGAAATTCAGTTTTAATTCGTCAGGGGTCTGGGTCTGGTGTTTCTCCCTCTCACCACCAGAG
>NW_015786433.1:0-2018 GCF_001515625.1 Sinocyclocheilus rhinocerous | reverse complement strand
ATCACGTTCACCTTTAACAAGGAGAACATGCCTCAAGTGAGTCATCCTTTCAGAGGAGAACGATTGAATTATGAGCTTTTGAGCTGTTTTCCCCTTCTCCAAACGTCTCCTCCACCCTTTTCTAATTCGGTGAGCGTAGTGGGGCGTGAAAGATCAGGTTCTCTTCATCTAGGAGACAACGTTCCTCATGGGTGAAGTTTTCCATGCTGGTTGGATTCTCGCAAGCTTTGTTGTCATATCCAAACGCTTTTTCTTCAGATGAATAAAAGCGCAAGAAATACATCTTGTACAATAAGCTCTGGCTCAGAATCCCTTTCCGAACCAATACATTCCTGAGCTAATATCCCGTAACGGTTTAATACTTAGGCAGTTATTGAATGAGAGCAGAGTTTGAGAAACACCGCTGGCGGCTACCCACCAGCCAGCCCGAATTGCTGAATGAGAGACAAGCGAGTGCAACAAAGGACAGTGACAAGCATAAAAAACGTGGTTCTTCTACTAAAGGGCTACAGAAACTAGGGAGGAGTGTATAGGATTAATATTTTACAGGGGAGAGGGACCTTGCCATCTTTGTCTCATTTGTCTCAACTTTCTCCCAACCGACTAAATCTTTCATTTTGGTCTTTTCACCCTACCCGCACTGCTATTGGAGGCAAACCTAAAAACTGAGAAGTTTTGGGGATTTAAATGCATATTGTGCTAATTATTTTGTTGGAAAGTGCTTAAATATGAACAATCTCATAAGAAGTCTTTCTGTTGTGACAGGGCTTGAGTGTGGAACATGTTTGTAATGAGCTGAGGCACTGGTACCTGCTTAAGAACCTCACGGCAGAGTATGCTGTGTCCATCACCTGTGAGCTAGCTTCATCAGCCAGCAACGAGATTCACGTCAGCATTGTAAGTACAGCTTTTCAACCAGTTTAAATGGGTCTAACATTTAAAGATGTTTCTGGAGGGCCACCTTTAGCTCCAACCTGTTACAACACACCTGACAGGAAGTTTCTAGCACTCTAAAAGACCTTGATCAGCTGGTTCAGGTGTTTCTAATTAAGTGGACACCACTTATTTAAAGCAATAGTTTACTCAAAGATGAATGTCATTTACTCACGTTTGTGTCGTCCCAAACCTGTATGACTTCCTTTCTTCTATGGAACACAAAAGATGTTTTTTTTTTAAAGTTAATTGTTTTCTTCATACACAAAGTAAATGGAGTCCAGAGTTTTTTTTTTTACCAAAATGACTTCCATTTTATGGACAAAAACAGTTGAAACATTCTTCAAAATATCTCAAGAAATAAAAGTACATCTTTTGTTATATTTATGAGTCTACGTTTCCTGTGCAGTCCACAGAAGAGCCCAGGTCGGAGAGGAGTCCTATTAAAGACATTACGGTTCAAATATTTGACTTGGTGAGCAAGCACAATGGTAACAGCACCATCATCAAAGCCATCACCGGCGTACGAGTTCACCAGACACCAAGCCCCAAAATTGGTAAGCAGCTCTCCATCACACTGGACATTGGGTCCATCTTTGCTAAAAAGTAGTCGAAAATCAAAGTATTAAGGTTTCCACAGTCAGGGCCAGTCGTATTAAAATGTATGTCCTTGGTCTGTCTTGCCTGAGCAATGTTTTACTGTCAAAAGAAGCTTTAAGTCATTGAAGCCATGGAATGTTACATCAACTCTGCCAGTTGGATGGAACTTCAATTAGACATCAGGGCCCTCTTTATGCATGCTGTTCATCAAAAATGGCATCCTATGTTTCTGCCAAGCTGCTTAGTCTCTTAACTTAAGAAACCTTTAAACCGTGTGCGCCAGCCTCTGTAGATTGGGCCAGGGGTCAAACAGTGTATGTCTTGTCCAAAATAGGAAAATGTTGCTGTTAAACTCATGTGTGGATTATTTTTTCCTACACCACTTCTGTTTTCAAACTCCAAGGTTTTCCCATATCCAAATGTTGATTTCTTTTTTTGCCATTACTGTATTGTCCCGAATATAAGACGATATTTTTTTCTTGGAA
>NW_015786432.1:0-1988 GCF_001515625.1 Sinocyclocheilus rhinocerous | reverse complement strand
TGAAAGAACAAGCCATCATGTAGCTCGAGCCGAAAATCAAACGAATTGAAATCTGAGTCTGAAGAATCTTATGTGGAATGATCAGTTTAATGAATGATTCTTCAATTAGTTGCACTGACGTTTACTAGCCTATCCAAGACTGTTATAAAGAAGCTTGCTTTTTGTTTAGTTTTTGTTTTTACAATTACATACTTGTAAAAGATAAATTATAATGGCTTTAAACTGTATATTTTGTACCTTTTTTTTTTATTTTTATAACTAATGCTATTTTAAAAAAAGAATTTCGCTTTTTCAATGTCTTATTCAGGCTATTTTATAAGTAGTACAATAAGACTTTTGCATCATGATTTGCTTTATTTACCAAACCGTTCTGTACTGGAGACGTTTAATTGAGATGAAACACATTTTTACTTTTCCACATGCAAAATTAATTGACTTTTAACTTAAGTCCAAGGTTTATCCAACTTTTCTCTAAAGCTGAGAAATATCATTACCATCTCACATCATTACCACATGATTTCTAAAATCTAAACCTTCAAACATTATACCCCAAATCCACTTTTGCAGCACATATTAACATTTTAAAGTTTTATTTTTAAGATATCAAGTCGTCAGAAGTGCCTTTAATTGAAGAACCAATTTTTTCTTTATTTCAGGAGCTGTGATTTATTATTATTATTATTATTATTATTTGTCTTGTACTCTTTTAAATAGCGTTTTTAAAATTATATGTATAAAAATATTTATCTGTTTTAGACAACGCGATACACTAATAAATATATAGATTTTTTATCCTTCATAGACCGGAAAAACAATATTTTATATATTTTAAATGCATTTTCACACAAACACATTCGAATTGTTATCACGGCAGAAAAAAATACTTTAAAGCACTCATTCATAAAATACGATTATATATTTCCGTTTCATGTAATGTATGATATATATATATACTGTATTATACAAAATTAATGATAAAAAATGTTTATATATATATATATAAACATTTTTTATCATTAATTTTGTATAATACAGTATATATATATATCATACATTACATGAAACGGAAATATATAATCGTATTTTATGAATGAGTGCTTTAAAGTATTTTTTTCTGCCGTGATAACAATTCGAATGTGTTTGTGTGAAAATGCATTTAAAATATATAAAATATTGTTTTTCCGGTCTATGAAGGATAAAAAATCTATATATTTATTAGTGTATCGCGTTGTCTAAAACAGATAAATATTTTTATACATATAATTTTAAAAACGCTATTTAAAAGAGTACAAGACAAATAATAATAATAATAATAATAATAAATCACAGCTCCTGAAATAAAGAAAAAATTGGTTCTTCAATTAAAGGCACTTCTGACGACTTGATATCTTAAAAATAAAACTTTAAAATGTTAATATGTGCTGCAAAAGTGGATTTGGGGTATAATGTTTGAAGGTTTAGATTTTAGAAATCATGTGGTAATGATGTGAGATGGTAATGATATTTCTCAGCTTTAGAGAAAAGTTGGATAAACCTTGGACTTAAGTTAAAAGTCAATTAATTTTGCATGTGGAAAAGTAAAAATGTGTTTCATCTCAATTAAACGTCTCCAGTACAGAACGGTTTGGTAAATAAAGCAAATCATGATGCAAAAGTCTTATTGTACTACTTATAAAATAGCCTGAATAAGACATTGAAAAAGCGAAATTCTTTTTTTAAAATAGCATTAGTTATAAAAATAAAAAAAAAAGGTACAAAATATACAGTTTAAAGCCATTATAATTTATCTTTTACAAGTATGTAATTGTAAAAACAAAAACTAAACAAAAAGCAAGCTTCTTTATAACAGTCTTGGATAGGCTAGTAAACGTCAGTGCAACTAATTGAAGAATCATTCATTAAACTGATCATTCCACATAAGATTCTTCAGACTCAGATTTCAATTCGTTTGATTTTCGGCTCGAGCTACATGATGGCTTGTTCTTTCA
>NW_015786431.1:0-2019 GCF_001515625.1 Sinocyclocheilus rhinocerous | reverse complement strand
GATGACACACTTCAATTGCAATAACACCTCCAGGAACCGAGAAAACAATCAAGACTGGAACAAAAATCTCCGACGCACACGCTTGGATTTCAAAAGAAGAGAAAAGGACATTGTCCTTTTTTGAACGGGCTGAATAAAATGTAGGTGTTTGTTGAAAAAATAAAATAAAAGCGAAAGCGAACTAAAGAGGAAAGATAGTCTGTCCACGCGCTTGTCTAGCGGAGGAATGATGTCTGTACTTGTCGGGCTGCAACCTATTAAAATGCTGCGAGAGTATCCCGGCGCATTTTCATGCATTTCTTCCACTTTTCCACATTCTTCAGCTCAACACACCCTCAAAATAACAATGGATGGATAAATAACCATTTGAAATCAGAGCCGCTCTTTGCACACGCTAACATGCAGTTTGAAATCTCAGATCAAGATTAACGATCAAATGAAATGATAAAAATGATTGTGCAAACTGCACAGACACATAAGAGGTGTGATTTCTTTTCCATGTATTTTTACTCAGAAGATAAGGGATGCAGGCATTTGCTGTCTAGTTGCTAGGCAACCATGCTAGCAGTGATGCAGAGCAGTGGTGTTTCGATGGCACATTTAAAGGAGCTTCTCTGTTGCATCTCCTGGATGTGGGCCCTAGTGGTGATGTGGGTATCCTCGACCCCCAGTTAGCTCCTTGATGGTCCCCACTGAAAAATGAGGAACATTGATGTGAAGGGCAGAGATAGGTGGCCGCCAGCACTATCTGCAGAAGTTCAGCTGCACTTTACAAGATTAGTTTAATGAGGCATTACAAGCCATATCAGTAACACCCCTTGATTTTACATCAAATGTTTACTGGGTGTAATGTGGAGTGGATTCAGATGTGTGCTTGGCAGTGGTCTTGGGTATATGGAATCCTAATGAACTGCCTTTTATGAGACTTTTAAAACCTTACTAGTGATCCTCCGTGTGTCACAATGAATATAAATACAGTCCATGTCTGTCTTCTTTGAAAGAAAGGCCCAATAAGATGTACCTTTGCTGAAGACTATGAAGATTAATTTCAGGACCATGGACAGCGTCATGTCCGCTCAGCTTGGGAAGAGTGGCTTCAGGACCACGGACAAGGTTCTGGATCGCTGTTGTACAGTTCATGTAGAAATGAAAGACTGAGAAAGCTAAATACTCAAAAAACACATACTGGTTGTATTTGTTTTCATTTCGGAACAGTCCCCAATAATCCATATGATTTATGGACATGTACAAAACACTGTAGTCAGAGTAAAAGCCCAAAATATATGGACTACACCTGTTCTGGACACAATAAACAAGCTTCTTTTTTTAGAACTAGTCTTCTGCTTATGTTCCATGTCATTCACTTGGACAGTACATTGTTGTTGTGCTTAATGTTCTGGAGAGGAAATTCCAGTGGGGGAAATGGGTGAAGCAACCTTTCACTTTCATAGACTAAAACATAAAATACTGTATATCATTCCATCCATCATAACAAACACCTTTCACGCAATTCAAACTATACATTATTATTGTTGTTGTGACAGCTAACTAGGTAAACCAATCTACTAACAACTTATAGTTGTGTCTTGATTTTAAACTTCCAAAAAAAAAATCTGCTTTAAATTAGCACACATTCATACCTTTTGTTTGTCTCTAGATATATATTTTGGATCAGCCAAGATTATTAAATTCCAAATTATGGCATCACCATCACGCCATTTTTGGTAGAGCTATCATCACCAACACGCACATGTGTTTTACAATGAATATGCATTAGTCAGCCTCTGTGTTTGAGAGTTACGGAGCAAATTTATCATGTGATTAGCTAAAGGAGTCATGTTTGTACAAGTAAAGTCCTGCTAATCCCATAGACCCAAGGGTCGAATGAGCCTACACGGATACAAGTGCTTTCACTGGTAAAGTGGTGAAAAATTTGACAAACCTCTTTCAAGTGCATGTAGAGAATAAGAAGGCCATTAAGACACATTTCCTAGTTACTTTTAAGTTTCACCCTCTATC
>NW_015786430.1:0-2016 GCF_001515625.1 Sinocyclocheilus rhinocerous | reverse complement strand
TCAAAGGCTCTGAACGAGTGCGCAAACACTCTACAGGTGCGTCACACTGGCTCACACACACACCCCTAACACACACACACAACACTCAAAACGGCAGTATATAATGGCTTTATCATATGCTTTGTTTGCACTCTCTCCATCAGGCCTGGAGAATAGCATCAAAGAGCTCAGAGTGATGTCAGGGCTGTTAGAGAAAGCCTGGAAAAATAATTTAGGATGTTTTGAATGGCAGAAGAGTGGATTAAAATCATCAGTTTGATACCACTTCCCAGTGCGATTGCATTTACATAATATTTGGCTAGTTGGAATCAGTTCGCTTGAAATGCATGTACCAAATAAACGGTTTACTTGAATGCACATTCTGGAATATCAATTCGGGTGCTTGTTTACATGGTAGTCATGTAGAATCCTTTCTCAGAGACGTTACATTTGTATTTTTGTGCCTCCTTATGGCTTTAGGTACTGTTTTTGCAATCTAGACCGATATGGATACCGTTTTTAAACGTCTTTATATTTCACTGTAATAATGGAGTATTAGTCTGCATGTAAATGCAGTCTATGAAATGCATGTTCATGAAAATTCATGCAGGAAACTGATGACAGAAGTCATATTTGACTGATGTAGCTTTTAGGACAGCGTAAGGACAATCAAGTGTATCTTGAGTTTGATTCAGGCTCTGTCAGGAGCTGCGTTTTGTAAAGTAATTTCATTGTCAGTCTCAGATCGTAGAGCGCGTCAAAGACTAGTGGAACGAGTTTGTAGTGATGAAAAGGCATCTCTCAAAGCTTTTTGCTCTGTCAGCAGTGGAAGAGTGTGAATTCACACCCATTTGTCATGTCTCTGTCAACATACAAACACACATTAATGACACAAAACATGTTTGTTTGTCTTCAGTTTCATACATAAGTGTTTTAAATCTGGCATTTTTTTCGTAAGGTAATATTAATTAGATGTAGGTCTGATCAGGTCATTAACAGTATTCAGCAGCCAATAAACAGTGAGAAGTGAAGTTCATAACATGAATTTTATGCAAAACAAGAACGAGTGTTGTCTCCAAATAGAGCGTGTTTGGAGCGAAGCATTTTTCAGAGATAGAGAGCTCTGTGACGCACTCTCTTTCTCACCCTCTCACGTTTTTTTCAGTGTTTGGCACCATCGCTTTGTTTTCACACCTGAGAACGAGACGAGAGAGAGGAGATAGCTCGCTTCCCGTTTCATACTGAATGATGGAGGTTGTAGGTTTTTGCTGGCTGAATGTAAAGGATGTATTTTTACAGATTTCAGTGTATCAGAGCAGGCATCATAATGGGGTGAAGGAGAAATACTTGTGCACTGCCTATATAGCATGTTTTGCAGTTGGTTTGTATGACGTTATGCAGTTGGTTAATAAAAATAGCATTTAAAAAGGCCATGTCATGAAAAACTAGATGCTTTTTGAAATACATAAATGGTCATGGTTATGACATCACATTCTTTAGAACATTAACATAACCTCCCACATTTTCTGTATCTAACATATTTCACTTATGTATAGAAGTATTAAAGGTACAGTAACAAAAACAGCCTGTTTTATTCATAGGGACTGAGGAAAAAGGTCACTTCCTAAAATATTTTTTCAGGAGTGTTTGAAGAACAGAATTTAATTCGAAATCTTTTGTAACATTATAAATGAATTTACTTTTTTTTCTTTCTTTTTTTTTAGCAATTTTAATATCAGTAAATATAGTTAGTATCATTAATTTATTTTACAAAATATGTCTCAAGAGTCAGTAAGGTTTTTTTTCCCCCAAAGAGAATGATACTCAATTTCCCAACAGTGTCAGTAAAGATTTTTTACATTATTACAAAAAAAAATCTATTTCAAATAAATGCTATTCTTTTTAATTTTCTATTGAATGAAACATGTATAAAATGTATAAATGTTTCCACAAAAATATTTTTTATAAAAATACATATTTTTTATTAATAATGATAATAATAAGAAGAAATGTTTCTTTAGAACCAAATTTAGCATA
>NW_015786429.1:0-2000 GCF_001515625.1 Sinocyclocheilus rhinocerous | reverse complement strand
GTCACATTATCCTTCAGAAATCATTCTAATATGCTGATTTGGTACAAAAGAAACTATTTTTATTATTATTAAAGTTGTAAACAGTAATATTTAATATTTTGTGGAAACCATGATGAATTTTTTCAGCATTCTTTGATGAATGCAAATTAAAAATGTGTTTTACTGTCATCTCTGATTAATTTAATACGTTCTTTCTGATTTAAAGTATTATTTTATTTAAAATTGTAATTACAAACCCAAAACGAGTTTTAAAAATATTATATTTACTATTATATTATATAAATAATTTTGTTTTCTATACCTTATATTAGAATATTTGAGAAATATTTTCAGTTCAACTGAAATTTATTTGTATAACGCTTTTTGCAATAAATATTGTTTCTAAAAAAAATTATACAGCCCCCCTAAAATCCCTTAGATTACCCTGGTTTGAAAAGCACTGTTTTAGAACAATTTGTACATGTATAGAGAGACCTATATGCCACTTGTCTGTCCTTAGTGTATTTGGTGTGAGGAGTTTGGGACATAAACATGACTTTCTTAGTTAAAAAAAGCATGCCACATGAATTCATTTTCACAAAATGAATGATGGCTGTACAGAAAGGCGTGCTAGTGTTCTTCCAGTTGAAAGCAGTATAATTCTGGATAAGGGATTCAAACCAACTAACTTTATTGTATGTTATTAACCGATTTAAACTTGTTTTCCTCTCTGTGTGATTGGCTAGTGGAAAAAAACGCAAGCCTGCGTGGTGTGACAGGATTCTCTGGAGAGTGAAGCCCAAGTCCTCACTGTCAGAGGACGCTAATGAAGATGGTCAAAATCAAGAGGATCCAAAGAAACAACTGGAGGAGCAACATAAAGACGAGTTCCCTCTAAAACTGAGCCAGGAGTTTTACACAAGTAAACTGGAGTACGGCATCAGCGACCATAAGCCCGTCATCGGCATCTTCCGCTTGGAGGTGGGGAGGAGTTTGGCTAACATAATAGCCATTATTGTTCTATAAAATACTACAAGAATGACTATTTATTTCTCTGACACCAGTTGAGAAAGATATACGAAACGCCATTGGTGCAGGTGTGCGCTGAGGGAGAATGGAGTGCCGACTTTGACGCCCTCATAGCCTACAGCCTTCTCCAGTCCTTTCCCTCCAGTGCCTGGGACTGGATCGGTTTATATAAGGTAAGAGAGGTTCCCAAAATGTGGTCTGTTCTGATAAGGTCACAGACCAAAAATAATAAATATAATCGTGTATGGTTACAGTAGTGATACTAAAATACTGTATTGTGAACTAATGTTATCCAGGGTGTTGTTAATATAGACCACGTGCTTGTCACTCCACAGGTTGGTTTTAAAAGCGTTTCAGACTATATCACGTACACCTGGGTGAAGGATGACCAGGTGTCTTTCACTGATGAGCTCTTTCAAGTATGCAACATTTGCTGTCTCTGTTTCTTTAAAACTGTCAAATAATTTGTTTTTGTCACATAAGCAACCAAGCAGTAAATGATATTTTCTCTGATCACAGGTTTATGTGAACAAAGATGAAATTCCTGCTCTTGGGGGAGAATGTGTGCTGTGCTATTACAGCAGCAACTTGCAGTGCATTGTGGGTATTAGTCAACCTTTTAAGGTGAGTAATATTTTACTTCTATATTTCATGCATACATCATAATACACTGTGCATATATATACAGTATATGTATAGAGGGAGAGAGAGAGTATATACAGTATATTATATAGTATTTTTATGTATAAATATATCACTATTATGGCTTTTGAAGTGTTTTCTGTTGTTTTTCAATTGATTTAAAGGTGCAGGAATCCAGAGCGGCGATTGAAGAGGGTTTAGTGCCTGAAAATATCAACGGACTAGATGAAACAGTAGCCAGTTAAGACCAGGTTTAAAGTGCACGTTGGTTTATACGCTGTCATATGCAGCTCAGATGTCAAACCAAACATACCTGCGAATTCAAGCAAGTGCAATTTTAATCCAAAATT
>NW_015786428.1:0-2014 GCF_001515625.1 Sinocyclocheilus rhinocerous | reverse complement strand
GTTAAAAGCGCTATATAAATAAAGGTAACTTGACTTGACTTGACTATAGCTAAGAAATAATTGGTTATTGTCAGGCTGGGGGATCCATGCCTTAAGGATGCATCTTAAACTGTCCAGTATGGCAACTGAGCCCCTTAAATCCTAAGCTTTCACCAAATTCAAGAATTGCCAACAAGTGTTCCAATATAAATACTTCCCTTTACTGTAGTTGAAATATATACTGTAGTTGAAATCTATAGTAGTATGCCCATTGCCCAGATTGCATGCGTACTATTTTAAACATACAGTACACTATCTAATTTGCTGGAGCTTATTTTATGCTAGTAATCAGATCATAACATAAATATATTATGAAATACTATATTTAGACTTTGTTTAGTTATCGCAGAAAAAGTGAAGTGTGATTGAAATAAAGATCTATGTATGTTTGTACAGTATATATTTTAACTGTGTATGTATCTATGTATGAGTCTATGTAAGTAATTAAGTATTTATTTACTTACCTTTCCAATGCTTTTGAGCATCCAAAATCTCCAAGATTGATGTAACCATCCTCAGTCAGAAAAACATTCTACAATGACAACAGAAATTATTATTTGGTGAAAACTAATTATTAGTTTATATTATTTGGTTTGGTGACAAATGATTTATTGAGCTTTTGTCAGTGTTTACCTGTGGTTTTATATCTCTGTGAAGAATATTCCTCTCATGAATATACTGCAGAGCCAGACAAATCTGAACAAACCAGTCAAGAATCTACACAGATGATAAACATGGAGAAAGCAGTGAGTTCATTAGTACAGTATTTACTAAGTAGTTAAACATGGCAGACCTATGTATTTGTATTTTTTTTTTTCAGCTATCACTTTATATCCTAAAAGGCTGCATCTTTACTCTTAGAAGGTTGTTTCGAGCCTTTCATCAGTACTAGGGTACAGGCTGCCCATTAAAAAGTGTACCAATATTCTGTAGGGTGGTCTGGACTACCTCAGTACTTTCCATTTTAGTACTATTGTGGAACATTAATGTAACCTATGGGCTACATGTTACTTTTTTATAATGTTTTTTTATGTGAGAGCATCATCTGGGCCTCTGTAAGAATATATTCAAAGGGATCATAAACTGAGAAATCTAAATCCCCTTGAATGTTTGACATATGGAGTCACTGTACTATAAAAACATCCTGTAATTTTCAGAACTCAAAACCTTCTCGTTAGTCTAAAAACAGCTGGACCAGAGTTTGTCTTTCTCAAATTTAATATTGGATTTTTCTAACAGCATATTTACTCACTTTAGACAGAGTTACTATTAGCTATTTATCAAAGGAACAATGCATAACTTATACATTAATATTTCAAACTTGTACATAAATATTTCTCTTCATTAAAATGAATGAATGTACATTTGACCAGAGTATGTTATGTCTATATAAGACACTCACCTGCTGTTCTTCAAAAAACCCTCTCTCTTTCTGTGCTTTCATCCTCTGGTAAAGATTTCCTCCTGCACAATACTCCATCACAATACAAAAGAGTCCTGCTTCTTTATCTAAATAAAGACATATCCAGTCAGTAATATAACTTATATTTATTTATTAGTGTAATGGCTTTATTTCACAGCCAAAAAACTACAGATGTTTTTTTTTGTTCATGTTATTATCTTTCTCTACACAGTATGTCTTCATTGTTAATTTTTCTCTTTAATTAAAATAAAATGATAAAGAAACATTACCATTCATCTTTTCCTACAATTTAAACACACCTTCACATAAATCCGCATAAGTAACAATATATCCATGCTCCAGACTTTTCAAGATCTCGACTTCCCTCTTCTGTGGGGCAAAATTTTCATTTGTAATTTTATTTTTTCATGAGGCACGTAAAATTGACACTCATAGCAATTACAAAACTGCATCTTTAATAGCATTTTAACAGCAACAAAATATGACAATAATATGGTACTAAATACTTATACAGGTACATCTCAATAAATTAGAATGTCATGGAAAAGTTCA
>NW_015786427.1:0-2006 GCF_001515625.1 Sinocyclocheilus rhinocerous | reverse complement strand
GCCAATCACAAAGCACTGCTTTACAGATAAGCCCCTCCCACCATGAAGGTCTGATAGTCTCTCTGGGGATTGATATGTGATTGATGACAATGTCCAGCCCTTCCATACCACTGTTAAATGGGATAGAAACAACCTGGGTGATGAGTGAAGCAGTGTGGGTTGAGGAAATCTGGTCTGCTGTAGCATCCTGCATCACACCAGCCGAGCTAACCTCAGTCAACCCTAAAACAGAAGGAAAATAAATAAATAATTCATCACAGAGCTTATTAGGCTCCTAACACACCTTGGTTATGACAGACAGATGGTTTAATTTACTGTCACGGCATGCTCAACCGTCTTGCTCACTGTGGCCTTCTAAAACATGTAAACATCTTATGGTGCCTTCTGGATGTGGAAGGAGTGTTTCTATAAAGTTTGAGGAACAAAAACAAACCAATTCAAATTAAAATGTATTCTTCAAACATAAGCGGAGTGTTATATCTGCAAGCTCAAAACCCCAAATTATAAATGTACTAGTCTAAGATAGTTCTTTTTGCTGCAGTGCCAAAGCGTGACCATGCATTTTCATTTCATCAGGCATTTCATTTCTGATGCTGAAGTGAAAATGCAGACAGTCTTAGCTGGCAGTGTTGATATAGACCCCCTCGGGTTCATGATGATAGGAGCAGAGAGACAGAAGCAGGATATCCATGACAATGCATCATCATATTTCACTGCTGCTTATCTAGAGAATGCTCTCTTTAGCCAACACTCATTCTCTCGCTCTGTACTGTTGTATGTAAAAAACTCAGAGAGCCAATAACAAACTGCAGAAGAGGTGGAACCAATAAGCCTCTAGTTTCACGTTAAACTATTTTTGAATCATCTGCCATGTATTTGGGAATATGAAACAAATATAAACCATATAATCTTACCATTGTCAAATCTTGAAAATAGATTAGACTGTGGTTATGGAATGATTTAATCATCATACAGAATGTATTTGGACACCAAACAACGCTTAACAAGTGTGAATGTCCTTCACTTGGATAAAATATAAAGCCAAGTGACATTTGCAGACTTCTTAATAAGACTTTTTATAGAAATAACAATTTACATGTTATTAGCTAACAATGAGCAATACATTTGTGACAGTAGGCTATTTATTAATATTTCTTAACACTAGTTAATATAAATATAATTTTAATAAAACTGTCCACCGTGAGTAGTGTATGTAAGCTCAGGTCAGTTTAATAATTTGACCATATAAAACTTTTAATTTTAATAATGTATTAGTAAATTAATTCAATTGAAATTAACATTAAGATTAATAAATGAAGTAGCTATTTGTCGTTGTTAGTTCACGTCCAATGACGCAGCGTAGTTTGTAAATCTAATTTCTGTGGTTACTGAAATGGTTGCAATTGCAAACTCTTAAAAAGTATATTTCCTTAGGCTATTTGTAAAAGAATACCCCTGTACGTTTTGTTTGTCCTGAAGTATCGATAGCCTACTTTCGATACTGACGTCGAAAGGATCGTTCCTCACGTTAAAGTGCTTTTTAACCATTAATTTGGTTTATTTTGCAAGAAATTCAGTACATAAAATAAACTTCTAATTGGAAAAATAGACTATATTAGCGAATAGTTGTGTAGGATAGAACTATTTCTCCTGCTCATCGGAACATACGCAAATGATATGGTGAAGGACAGAACCAACCAACCAATCACAGATAGCGTTTGCTGCTGACGCTTCGCTCACAGTGCTTGTTCAAATAGGTCTGCGTTTACTAAAAGCATCAGATCTTACTGCCACCATTTGTGTCTGCGATCAGCTTAGGCTCACGAGGCATTTTGGAAACAAAGGCCAGATCAATGCATATCAGATGACAGAGAAACAATCGGGAGTTATTTCACAATATTGCACATTTAATATCGTTCATCAAATTCTGAAAAATGTGTCACGGTTTCCACACAAATATTGGGCAGAACAACTGTTTTCAACATTGATAATAATCAGAAATGTTT